>NC_071996.2:87554895-87856666 GCF_028885655.2 Pongo abelii
AAATCAAAGGGATGACATTAGTCTATGGCACATGGTTTATTACTAATGCTTATTAAATCCTTTTGTCAAAATTGTCTACAACAAATATGCCATTAATGTGTGATATACATTTTTTTTATTGGATATACATCTTTAGAATGGGAAAAAGGAGGGAAACATGCTGTGTTTTCCTTCAGATACATGAATTTCATTGGTCTTCTGAGTGTATCTATTTCTGAATTCATCACTGGTGATATACTTGAAAAACCAAAAACCCTTTATATAAGAATTCCTCTTGTGAGATAAAATGTGTTTAAAATTATTAGTTTGTTGGGAAATTACATCCTGAAATATATGATCTTCGTGCTTCCAGCTGGTAAGAAAAAATTCATATAAATTGCCTTTAAATAAAAGAGAATAACAAATTTTCTTCCTTTACAGGTATACTTTACAAGCAAATATTAAGATATCTTTACTTTTAATAGTAAATGTTTCTTTATTTCCTCCATTGTAAGATTTTATGTTTATTGAACTCTTGAAAAAAGATCAACAGATATGTCCAGAATGTTCTCCCAGCATGGAAACAGAATTTCCCTCACTTTGTGGCTGTCCTCTTTAAAACTTCTAGTAGCCTATAACTCAGGCAGAAGTGAGACACAGCTGGTTGTGTTCAATGCCACATTGCAAATTAAATTAAATTAAAATCTTATCAAATAAAGATAAATTCACATTCTGTTTACATTTCTGAAAGCCTCCATGACAATATATATTTTTTAAATATTGCAATTAAATTCACATCTCATGTATGTCAAACTTTGACTCTAAATATTTAAAGTACATATCTTTGGATGGTCACTAAAATGTGAAATGCGGCAGTCAAGCTGACCTTAAAGCTACAACTTGATAACATTTGTTACATCTTTATATGTGAAGAAAACATGGTAGCATATACATGTCCTTGGTAAAAGAAAAAAAAAACAGAATGGACATTTTAGTGTGCTATGATTACTATTGCTTATAATGCTCTTTCTTACGTTTTATATTTTCTCTCATCCTTCTATACACATCTCCAATATTACTTACTGTTCTTATTACTATTTCTGCCTGAGAACAAACTATCTCATATTTGATGGCTTGAGACAATCACTTTTTTATTGTAATTCTGGATTGTTTGGGCCTGTAAGTTAGGAAGGATACCGTGTGAATGGTTTGTCTCTTGTCTATGGTATTACAGGGTTGAATCAAAGGCTGAAGGCTGGAATCCTCTCAGAGCTGGTCCTTTCACATGTCTAGGAGCTCATGCTGGGACTGGCAGCCAGGACTTAGCTGGGGACACCAGCTGGAACACCTGTAAGAGGCTTTTTTTTCACAGCATAATGATCAAGGTTCCAAGGGAAGACTGTGACCATTTGTGACCTACTCTTGGAAGTCCTATGGAGTCACTCCTAGAGTAGCCACAAGCCAGATTTAAGGGAAAAAACGTAAGCCCCATGTCTCAATATGAGTGTCAAAGTCATATTTATGATGAGCATATGAAATGTGAAATTTTATTATGGCTGTTTTTAGAAAATATAATCTGTCTCCAATTCTATTTTATGAATGAAATTTATGAGCTTCTCTTTCCAATAATGCAAGGAAACAGGTGTCAGTCATTTTTTCACTTCTAGCAATTAACACAATGTTGATGTACAAATAGGTGGTCACAAAATATCTGATGGATAAATAAATTAACTAATTAGAATGAATAATTCAGTCATGAAGAAAAGGGACTAAACAGAATAAACTATTTAAAATGGTTAAAATATTAGTAGTACAGATAAGTTTATATATCAGAAGTTGATCATGATTGTTTTTGCCCTTTTTTGCAGGGCACAGAGGATACATTGATGAATAATAACAACCAAAGTGTCACGTTTTGTTTTCTTATACAATGTAGTCCTTTCAGGGAGACAGATATAACTCAAATATAAAAATTAATGTTTGTGCATGTGTGTGTGTGTATATATGTATATGAAAATGACAGATTGATACCAGAGCTCTAGCAGAAAGGAACAACATATTATTATATCTCAAAATGCTCATAGGTGTCTCAAAAGGGCTCCTTTGAGAAATGAACTCTTGACCAGGTAACTTGGGCAAACAGGAAGCTCAGTGGTATTTCAAACCTAGGGAATGTTCAAACATACAAAGACCGTGGTATAGGACAAAATGGAAAAGAAGTCATTACTGGGAGTTGATACAGATTTGCATCTTCAAAATAAATTAATGAATGGAATACATATTACATATATGGGCATGTATGTAAGTATATGCACATGTGTATGTATCCATGCCTTTTTATTTTTTAATTTAATTTTATTTATTTATTTATTTTTTTGAGACAGAGTCTCGCTCTGTCACCCAGGCTGGAGTGCAGTGGCACGATCGCGGCTCATTGCAACCTCCACTTCCCGGAGTCAAGCAATTCTCCTACCTCAGCCTCCTGAGTAACTGAGATTATAGGCACATGCCACCATGCCAGGCTATTTATTTATTTATTTATTTATTTATTTATTTATTTATTTTGTATTTTTAGTAGAGATGGGGGTTTCACCATGCTGACCAGGCTGGTCTTGAACTCCTGACCTTGTGGTCTACACATCTCGGCCTCTCAAAGGGCTGGAATTACAAGCATGAGCAATGGTGCCCAGCTACCTTTTTATTTTTAAATAACGGAATGTGACATTTTCTATATTTCAAAACTGTACATCTATTTGCATATATTTAACAGCTTTTTTGTTCTTTAAAATTTTGTCTAATTTAGAAATGAAACATTATGGAATGAAATACATTAATGCGTCCTACTATCTTATGAGAAAAGACTTCTAAAATTAGACTTTCAGATCTTCCTACAATTCTTATTTGCGAACAAGGAAGTTATTCCTTTAGGAGGTGAATTATTTTCAGATTAAATTTCATGGAAATTAATGAACCATAATTATTTTCTTTATATTTGTGAAATTGTTTAAAAATTATTGAAATTATTATATTTTAATGGTCTGCTAACCATTTATTCCTTAAAAACACAAACAAAAAGGGACATTTGTGACATTGCTTTTCATTAATTGACTTCACTCAAGTTGGAAGTTTTATTTTTAGAATTTCTTACTAGGTCATTGAAACTTTATTAATACATACTTGAAACCTCAGTTGATTACTTATTTGAAGTTTACTCTAACCATTGAAAAAATTCAGAGAAACCTGTAAAAGCACATTATATTATCAAAGCCTGCTGTTATTGTTCATTCTTCTATTTTTTACACTGCATGTATATTTTTATGTAGTAACAGCATTAAAAACAAATTTTTGAAAAATGACAAACGGCATGACCTAGGAAACAGTTAAGTCCCCATTATCAACACTTAGAGACCATTTTCTTTTATACACTTTTTACTTCGTTTTATCATGTGTATTAAATCTTGGTCATATATTTTTGCCCTACCACTCAGAATTCAATCAATTCACTTAGGAAAACATAGCAGTCAAGATCTCTAAATATCTATAAGCTGTTAAATGTCATTTCTACTGCAGAGGTCCTACATGAGTTAACATTATTCAACCTGAAAATGGTCAACATATTTAACTAAGTGTGAATAATTAATTTTATTAAACTATGGACAATTAATTGATCTGGTTCTATTATGGATGAGATATATATGACTATAATATGGCTCTTCATTGAAATAGTTAATATTATATAACATTAAATGTTGAAAATCCAGTTATATTTTTATATAGAAAGTAGGCCCTCACACACTCACTTCAAACTTTTTAAAATCAACATTGGAGGTACAATTTATAAATAATAACACTCATCCATTTAATTGTTTAAATTAATAACTTTATATATATATATAACTTTCACCCCAATTATAGTATGTAGCAGTAACCTCTACCCAGGAAATATACTCATGCTCCTTTGCTGTCAATCTTTCCACCAACCATCTGCTTCAGGCAAACAATAAGTAGATTACTTTTGCATGTTCTAGATGTTCAGTTAATGGAATCAATATAAACTAATTTGTTTCTAGTATTTTTCACTTAGCATAATATATACAAGATTCATCTGGATTATTGACTGAATTAGTAATTTATTCTTTTTTATGGTTGAGTAGTGTTTCATTTCATGAAAATCTTACCATAAGTATATCCATTCACCTGGTAATGAGTGTATGATACCCATTACTGTCAGCTGTAAGTCAGGCTGTTTACATGTTGATATTCCAAATATCTTTAAAAAAATTTTGTTTCTTTCCTTGAGAGTGCATACTTGTAATAAAATAATTTGATGTTCAGATGATACAGTATCATTATAATCTCCTACTATCATCTATTCTATTTAATGGTTTACCAAGAATAATATAAAAATTTCATAAAACATCATTAATGGTGGCATGAGTTTTCATCAAATATAACCATGATAATGACAAAATAATAATAAGTAATTTTATGGAAGATACAGTACATTAGGCATAAATATTTTATACAATATTTTATTTATTCCAAACTGTAAAAAACAAGATAGGTTTTATGTTCTCTTTTTAAAAAGGAGACTTACAGAGGTTAAGAATTTGCCCATGATCACATGGCTAGTAAACAACTGAATGATTTTCTATCTAGTATACTCAAGAGTCCACAAATAGTTTTGTTAATATAATTACAATGTGATAACAAAATAACAAAACTATGAAATAACTAACGTAACAAAAGCTGATGCTGTAAGTAAAAACTGTGTATTCTATTTTATATTGTCTCCATGTTTCCAAAAGGAATAATGCTTTACTCTTTTAATTTTGATGGTCACAATTGTAAATGCAAAGAGGACTTGGTTTATCTATTTTCTTTCATTAAAATTTCCAAATTTTCCTTCATTAAAAAAAAAGATTATATACCTTCCCCCTCAATTCTGTACTCTTTATTTTAGTAGTTTCTCTTATTTATGCTTTGCCTGTTGGTAAACTTTATAATTTTAGGTACTGTATTTCAATGCTTATTTCCCAATATATCAATGTTACAGGTTCCCTTGACTTCATGATGTGTAAAATGAGAAAATTAGGCCCATTCTACATCTCCTCCCCTCTACTGCTAAGCTTCTGTTAGCTCTACTTTTTACATATTTAGAGCTTAGTAGCTTGATGTTCTTTTCTAGATCTCAGTTAAATCTTGTTTTCATCACTTATAATTTGAGTCTAAAATCTGATGATAAGTGTGTAGTATTTACAATACTGTTTTGAAAAGGCTTAATATAGAGCCAAATGGTGGACCTGTAAAGAAGGAAATGCAATCTTAGGTCACTAAAACTATTCTTCTTAAAGGAAAATCAAATAAAAATGAGACTGAAATGAATTTGCTTTTCTTGAATTTTATCAATTGTATACATCCTAATACTTAGCTTTCACGGTATACTTCACATACTTCCTGAAAATCAAAATTTTGTGTTAGTATGTTTTTTACAAGGAGATAATTGAATACAAAACTAATAGAATGAAACTTGATCTCTATAAATATAAATGCATTTACTATGTATAGTAAATGTAAATGCACTTTATCACATGTATCATATATTATTTAATATACATAATCTAAATCTAAATGCACTTTATCATATACTTCACTTATTATATAGAGTGCATTTAGATTTATATCAAATGTGTATATATTACTTATCATAGAAGTAGCTAGCCTAATTAATAATTTAATCCTTTATGTAGTATTTTATATAATATGAGAAGTATGTTAGAATAAATAATTTGTAAAGACTTAGTTATCATAACATCTCATACTAATAGACATAGAAGACATTAAATGGCCTTTAAAACTTTCTAATGACCTGGCCATTGTCATTTTAAATATAAGAGTATAAGAATTGCTATTTTTTTATTCTTCAAGCAATGTATTCTGTATGTGTTAGAGGGCATTTTCAGGACAATACCTTACAAAATGTTTACCCTCCTAAAGATTATACTTATTTCTGGTTTGCTTCCAAAAAGATTTCAGTGAGCTACCACTCAACTTATGGGCAAAAGAAAATCTAGACTTATATTATCTGATATTATCTGATGTAGACAATATGTTGAATTATTTTACAGGAATTATTAATTTTATTAGGTGAATCATAGATTATTCTCTTAATCTTTGGAGATTGAGATTTTCTCTTAATCTTTTCACTGATTACATTTTTTTCCTATTTTAAAACTTATAAAATAAGAAAATAGGCTGGGTGTAGTGGCTCATGCCTATAATCCTAGCATTTTGGAAGGCCAAGACTGGCAGATTGCTTGAACCCAGGAGTTCGAGATCAACCAGGGCAACATGTCAAAACCCTGTCTCTACCAAAAAAAAAAAAAAACACACACAAAAATGAACTGGATATGGTGGCACTCACCTGTGGTCCCAACTACTGGGGAGGCTTAGGTGGGAGGATCACCTGAACCCAGAAGGTCAAGGCTGCATCCTGCCACTGCACTCTAGCCTGGGTGCCAGGGCAAGACCCTGTCTCAACAACACACACACACACACACACACACACACACACACACACACACACACACATAATCTTAATCTATTTGACAACAATTTTATATTTTGCAAATACTACTTATGTATGTAAAGTGTAATTATTGTGTTGAACAAATATATATTTTTGGATTCTTAAATTTACTCATAAAATGCTAATAAGTTTGTGTCTATTAAATGGACAGAAATACACCTGATTTATTTTTTGTAAGAAGTCTAGCTTGAAACAAGTTTTAAAATATTATCAACTGATTGTTTACCTTGAGATATAATATGTGATCTGCTTGGTTAACTCACAAGTCTCAGGTTTAATAATAGAGAGATTTTCTTCAGTGGTGAAGTCTGGGGATTTTTTGACACAGTATCAGTTCGAAGTTTTAATGGTAACCAGGATTAAAGATAGAAGTAATTACTTTCTTACCTGAATATTCTATCATTTGAGACAGGCATTTTTCTTTAAGAGGTGATTTAAATAAGGAATTTGTGTGCAGCAATGATGTTGTGAAATGCTAACATAAGTATCTGTATTTTAGTAAGCAGTCAAGTAACTCTGATCCTTTTGTCAGTTCATGAGTGGTGAATTGGATTTAAAAAGAAAACTGTTGGTACACAAGTGAGATACCTTGCAGTATCTAGTCACCAAACTTTGATATTGGTATTTCGTAATGAGTCACCTTCCTCCTTTTCCTAGAGAATGGAATTGGTTCTCTGAAGCGCTGAAAAGAGTTCCATCAGAATAAAGCATTTTACTATATGATGGAATCTGGCTTGGGTACACAAATGGCTATAATTTTTACCAACTACTTCTGAGAAAATAACATGACACAATAAAATATAAATTTTCTGTAACTGTAGTCTCAATTTGAAGGAGTAAGCTAGAGGGTAAAGAAGCAAAAATATAGTTATTGTGCTAGAATAAAGCTCTGCAACAAAGTATGTTTTAAAATCTCCAGAATATACTGACAGAAAACACTGGTGTATTTCATAAATTTTTGAAAGTTACATTAAGAATAAAAAGACATATTTTCTTCTAAAATTCGAGAGGAGAGAAAACAAGATTTCCCTTAAAGGTACAGCACCACTTATTTATACACCTGCTTTTATATGTTATTAGTAAGTAAATTCATATTCAAATTAATGGTTGGTGTTAGTGTTAATGATGCTTCATCTTTGGATTTTGAAAATTAATATTAAATCAGTTTTTTGTGTGTTTTTCTGCACATGTACCACAGAACTTAGAGTATAAAAAAATTATTTTAAAAATGTGACAGTTGACAATTTAATACTGTGAAAAGCATATGGCTTCCTTTGTAAGTAATGAATATTTTTGGGCAGATATTTTGAGACCATGTAGATTTCAATTTTTTTATTAAACTTCCACTCCTTTTAGCATTTGTTAATGATCCTTGCGTGAATCAATTAATGGTTGTGAGTGACGATTTTTCCAAATCTAAAATCCTTTCCTCATTTAGTAATATGCATTATATTATAAAAATACTTTTTGTCTCCATGATTTATTTACATGCTTAAATCAATATATTCATAAATTCCTATTATATCTGATGGTTTATGTCAAATAATAACTGTTTATTTGATGCTAAACATGTCCAATATTTGGCCACTGGAAGATTCTTCACACTGGCTTCTATGAAGTTCTGATATGTACCATCATTCTTCACATATTTTCTTACTTGCTGTCACACATGATATTCCAGATTCATCTTTCCTTCTATGCCCTTAGCCCTAGAATCAGCTATTTCTCCGAGATGCCATGAGCCTTGACATATGACTGAAAATCTGGGAGCTAGATGTTTTGTTTTCTACCAGAATGCCATTTCTTTTAGTGGCATCCTCTTAGTGGACAGAGCTAGAAAATGTGTATCTCTCATACACTCCTCTCTCTGTCTTGCTGCTGCTCCCTTTACCTTCCTTTCTCTCTCTCTCAGAAAGAGTTCATACAGATATATTCAATTCTAGTCCAACATGCAACAAAGGAGGGTTTAGTCTAGTATTTCTCATTTTCATGATTGTTTTTTGATCTGAACTGCTTTGAAAGTAATCTGTAGAATTTATCTGAAGCCTGAGGTGAAACTATCTATCACCATAGAATATTTATGATTGCTTTTGTGTATTTTACATTCCTGTTAGAAATATACATGCTTCAGTTTCTCTGCATGTCAGTCTGGATGTCTCAGCTTTGAAGCCCTGACTATTCACTTAAATCCCTGGATTATGCAATTATGCAATTCAGGGATTTCATGTAAATTGAATTATGCATATTTTCATGAAAGTTATGAATGTTGAATTATGTAAGTCATATGTAAGTCATGTTGAACTGTATAATTCAACTTACATGAAAAATCAACTGACTACCTACTATTTGGCAGGCACAGAACTAGGTGTTAGGGATTTAAATGTTAAATTGTTCCTTCCTCAGCAAATTAACAGGATAGAAGAAGACCGAGGAATATATTTATAATGCTGATGCTGGACAGGCAAGCCCCAAAATTGGGGTTTGTACTGGGAAGGTTCTGAACTCCCCCCAGGAGATAATTCAAGGGTGAACCAGTATTGTTAGACAGCAGCTTTTATTGAAGCAGCAGTGTACAGCAGCAGCAGAGGTACTGGTCCTTGCAAACCAGGGCTATCCCATTGGCAGTGTGCCCAGAGTAGCAGCTCAGGGGTAGTTATGCAGTCATATTTATATCCACCTTTAACTTGCAAATTAAAGGGCAGATTATGCAGTAATTTCTAGAAAAAGGATGGTCACTTCTGGGTATCCAGTGGTTGGAAAGGGGCAGTAACTTCTGGATGTTGCCATAGCAATGGTAAACTGACAGGGCACTGGTGGGCATGTCTTATGAAGAGGTGCTTTTACCTCTTCCCTGTTTCAGCTAATTGTTAACCTGGTCCAGAGTCCAAGCCCTGCCTCCAGAGTCAAGTCCCACCTCCTACCTCAGTACTGTACTGTAATAACTATCAGAACACAAATGAGAGAGAAATAATTCATTTAGCTCAGGAAGGCATTAAAAAAAAAAACAAAAACAAAAGATGAAAAAGCGGTGACCTTAAGTGGAACCGTAAAGGACTAACAGACTCAAACACAGGTGGAGAACATTTGGTGGAAGGAAGAGCAGTAATGGAGACACAGGAGTTGAAGGTTCATGGAGTGTCTGGGGACAACTGGTTTGGTGTTGCAGGCAAGTTTATGGAAAAGCACTCAAGAAATTAAATTGGAAAGAGACCCTGACTTCAGTCTGGGAGTGTTTGTATGTCACAATAATAAATAAGATCTTTGTTCTATAGACAATGGGGAGCCATCAGAAGTTTTAAAGTGAAAAAGGAAATTGAATAGACTCATGCAGGCAGATTTAAATCCTAACTTTGCCACTCACTACCACTGAAACTTAGAATAACTACGTTATCTCTCTGGGCCTCCTTTCCCTAATCTACAAATGAGAATTAATAATACTGGATTGTTGTAAAGGCTAAATCAGAAATGCCTAGCATGGTGCTTGGCACATGGTAGTTGCTTTTTAAAATTAAGTTGTTTAATACCAAAGAAGTCTTTCTTGGGGAAAGCGAAAAAGGATAGATAATGAGTGCCATTATGGCAGGGCCTGTTCTTTGTTTGCTGCCTGTTACTAAAAGCAAGGAGCTTCCTAAAAACGAGCATCCACCCAGGCCTGAAATCTGTTCGTGTTCACAAACCTAGGGGAGTTGTTTGTGCACACACCATGTTGCTGACACTGGGAATAACTCATTACAGACAAGATACAGAATCAGTGTCTTAGAGGGAAGAGTAATAAGGGAAGTTGAATTACAGTGGGACAATATGATTACAATTGATAAATATAATAGTAATTCTACAGAACTTTTCGAACAGCATCCTCACAGATTAGATAAACTCATTCATTATTATTTAAATATAAATATCATAGAATTGTGTTCTTAAAATCAATATGAATGCTGATCTTGGAAATAAACATAGATATTATAGGTAGATACATAGATAGATACTATATAGAGATATAGATGATTTGTGTGTGTGTGTATATATATATTTTTTTATGATAGACTCCCTCGTCTCTTGCTTGAGCATTTTTTCATAGTCTTTTCACAGCTTCCCTATTCTTAATCTCTCTTTATATTGATATGGTTATCAGTATAAATAACTGCAATCTCCTTAGCGTGCCATACGCTTTGTGATTGTGCCTTTACCCCCCTCTCTATTCTTATCTCTTACATACCCTGCATAATACTTTAAGCACTAATAATATCAAACTGCTTTTGTTCCCTGACTGCATCAAGTTTTTTTCAAGTCTTTGTGACTATGTACATGGTGTGCCTTCTTGCTGGAAATCTGTTCACACATTGCTTTTCTTGGATAATTACTACTGCTTCTTCGCAGATCACTTCAGTAGTCATACTCTTCAGAAGCCTGCCTTGACCCTCCTGTGCTGCAGTGAATCCTATGAAGTCTTTACCATAGCACTTATATTACTTACATTACTAGGTGGACAACATCTATTTATGTGAGTATCTCACTAGGTCTTATGTTTCTTGATACCAGGAAGAAACATGCATCCTTATTATTCCTCCTCATAAACTCAGAGTCTAGTATAGTGATTGGTAAACAGTAGGTTAGACAAAGAACAGAGTGGCCACCTCTCTTCAGGCTAATTTAGTCCCCAAATTATGGCTTATTTTCTATCGTTAATTTTACTTATTTTAATGTTTGCTAAAGTAACATTAGATATGATGGCTTCTTTAACTTTAGCAAGAGTATGGATAAAATTCTCAAGTATATTTTCAGACTTCTATGATTTTTAAGTCCGTTTATTTGTTTATAATACCTCGATATTTTAAAGAAAAATTAAAATCACTTATGGCACATACTGATAGAATAAGAGGCATAATTACAGCAGTGATTTGTTCCTAAAGACAGAGAAAGAAATAGAATAACAGCACTTTTTTACAGAAATATTTAATAATTTTAAAAGCTATAAATTTGAAAAATAAACATGATAAGAAGAAAAATATTATGATCTATCATTTTATTTAGTATTTACTTATTAATTTTATTTGAATGTGATTTCTTCACTGGAATAAGCTCGTGTATGAAGGCTCACTGAGCATATTCTACAAGATGTACAAGCATTTCTCCACTTATGAGAATGCCTGGCATGAACGGCTCTGCCCTCATCCACTGCCAGTGGAAGCCCCCTCAGTGGCTTTGGTCATAACAAGATTTATTAGCCTTAGTATGATCACCATAGCCTTTGGGAGCTTGCCTTGAGAGAAACAGCAGGAAAAAAGGCTGGTTACCTTGCTCAGTGGGCAGAGGAGCCCCAGCAGCAGAAATTTCTGAAGGCAGGACCTGGTAGCCCAGAAAAAGAGAGAACATGCAGGAGTGCACGTGGCAGCCTCTCTAAGGGGATATTTGCAGGGTGTTGGGACTACTGAAATAGAAGGTTGAAGTTTAAGACAGAGAATTTTTTTTTATTGTTCTTATGATTCTATATTAAATCCTAGAGTTCAGCGGCTTGGGCAATCATGGATTGTGTTCATTTTTATTATTAGAACCCATTATTATCAGCTTCAATCAAGACAGCATAGCATTAAAACTAGACTGCTTATCTTCAAATCTAGATAGATTCTGCCACCAAAACTGTTTGACCTTGGGCAGGTTAAACTCTCTGTGCCTCAGTGCACTCATATCTAAAATGACAACAATAATAGGAACCAATGTTATGAAGTTGTTATGAGAAGTGAGATCCTTAGAAACTGACCCTGGCAAGTAGTAGATGCCACATAAATATTCACTATTATTAATATTGTGATTATTTATTCTAAAGAGATTTCTAGGAAATTTCTTTATTTTGCTAATTAAACTTTTCTTTGAGAAAGTCAGATCAACATAGAGAATAACCCAGAATTAGTAAGACATTAAATGTTCATATTTTTATTAAATACACTCTGTGCCATTTTAATATTTTTCTGTGTATGCCTTATTTAAAATAGCTTGTGCTAATGTGAATAAGAACCACACAGAAAGTTGTATCAAAGTGTAGCCATAACAGAAGCTCTGTATAGCCATAACAGAAATGGGACAATTTTATATTAAAAACCAGAAGCATTATCTATACTACAGAAAAAAAATTCAATATCAGCCAGGCAGTGCTCTATTTGTTCTTACAGTGCATGCATATGATATTGCCTACAAATTGATTATATAGAAAACATTGTTTTCATAAGGTTTTTCTCTGTGTTAGAAAACTGAATGATAATACTTTATCCATTGATATGATAGAATCTACCTAGGCTAAAAGTTGTGTGTTGGTTACATGGTCATTACCTTTCCCCATGTCCAGAGAATTGATCATTGAAATCTGATATAGTCTTCATTATATTATTCAAACTAACATTCTCATTTTTTTATACATGTTCATGACATACTTTAAGAAGTACTTTGAAAGACAAAGAAAAATGTAAACCTAACCTAAACTGCCACAACTCCAAAGCACAAATAAAGCACTATAAACAAATTGCTATAGACATCTATGTATGTGTGTATGTAATTTAAACAAATGACGTCATGCTACATGTATACATGCCAATAAATAAATGTATATTATTATTTTAATAGCTGCAAAGTATTTTATTACATTAGAGTATCATATCATTACATTAAAATTAAGTTTTTGGGGATTCGTATGCAATTTAAAAATCTGGACTCCTGTGCAAAGTAATACATTCTCAGATTTTTAAAATAGTGTTATTAATTTAACAGGTATTTCCTAAAGTAAAATATTAACTCACAGCTGAAAAATTAAAAATTATATTTCTTTATCAATAGGATACTCATTGTTGATTTAGAGGTGTTTTGTAGTACAAAGAAACTATAAACAGGTTGCCCTCTCTTTCAAGAAAGACCATAACATAAAATAATTTTGGCAGTTCAAAAGAAAAAAATGTAGTGTCCAGAATTGAACTTACACTTTAAAAAGTGTTCAGTAGCCTCATTATCCTGAGTAATTAATTCACGATGTAAGAATATATTTAATAAGATTTCTCTTAACAGAATGTTTACTACATATAGATAATTCCATAGGAAAAAATATAAAGAAATTAAAACTTTGTTCTGTAAAAGTTAAAGAATTTTGAGGTTATTTTTTCATTTTTGATTGATTAACATTCATCAGTTCTCAATAAATCTCTTTTAAAGGTGGCCTGATCTGAGTTATTTGTTTTAAAAAAAATAGAATAAGGGACCATAACCGACCCCTTCAACTTGGATTGAGGTGTCCATGAACTTAATATCTAAGTCTGCCTGCACAATTGCTAATTCATCCTAATAAGAATTTTTAAATTATTGGAATAGACTCTTTAGATAAACCCATTGAAAGCTACTTCTCTAAGCTATGAATGGAACTTTGTTTTAGCTTCACCTAGGCTCATGGCCATCGTGGTGGCTCACACCTGTAATCCCAGCACTTTGGGAGGCCAAGGTGGGAGGATCACCTGAGGTCAGGAGTTCGAGTCCAGCCTGACCAACATGGTGAAACCTCATCTCCACTAAAAAACACAAAAATTACCTGGACATGGTGGCACCCACCTGTAATTCCAGCTACTCAGGAGGCACAAGAATCGCTTGAACCTGGGAGGTGGATGACGCAGCGAGCTGAGATCATGCCACTGCATCCCAGCTTGGGCAACAGAGTGAGACTCTGTCTCAAAACAAAAAAAAGTCAATGAGACTCAAATCTTAACTATTTTCTTGTTATTCTCTGCATAAATCAGTTTAAAATCAAACTTTTGTTTCCAGTGTTCAAGAAATAACGTTAAAAGCTGAATTGAAATTGATATTCTAAATTAGAAATGTCATTTTTAATTAATTCAAACGTCATATGCTGTGCGCTCTCTAATTTATTCAGTATCATGGAAAGATTCTTTCTTTTAGTAAAAGCAAAACAAAACAGAAATATTTACTGACCCCCTTGTTTACATATGGCAAGAAACCCAGCAACCAATTTCTCCCTTCCAAAACATACACACCCGCTAACAAAACTAAAGGAAAATTTATTTCTCTCAGTCATCTCTTATTCAGCTTAAGAATTAAATTAAATTGTTTAATAAGAATTAAATGGTTATTCTTAACTTCCTTAACTTCCTTCTCTAACCACACTATTCTTCTCTGACCTTGTATCTACTCAAACATAGACCCTAGGTATCGACTTTTTGCTTTACCCCTGAAACACCACCATTTCTTGACCATATTCAGTTGAATTTTACTTAACATTAGGAGAAATTAAGACGTTTCGCCATAATGCTGCAAGCGAACAATGGAAATTCAGTGAGTTTTTCGGATTCATGAAGGTTTTCAGTTATCTTTGCCTCATGATTTTCTCTCTGTACGTGTTTTCCCTTTGAACTTTGTTATCCAATTATCTGGGTGTAATTCCTGTACTATCTTTCACGTTTTTGCCATATATCCCTGTATGTCTTCTTTATACAAGCCCTAGAAATGTGAAATCTCTCCATTTCTTCGGGAAAAGCAGTTCATTCCTGATTTGTTCTCATCCTAACTCACTCCAATTACAGGAAAAGGAATAGTGGTGGAAGATAATTCTACTTTCACCACAGGTAGGCTATCAAAATATCTTCTAACTAAATATTTTTGTTACTAAACAAGATTTCAAAACCATCGTTTAAAATGATATTTGCACGCTACATTTTGATTAGAGGTTAATTACAGCTACATCTTATAAATATTTTAAAACCTCATAGTGTTTCCATTATCTAATTAATGCCACTGTGATTGTGGCATGACACATTATATTCATGAATGGGTTTTTAACAATTTATAATGACTAGTAAAACAGCATTACTAATCTACTACTTAAGCTTGGTTTAGTTTTATTGTAATATTTGTATAGTCTTATATAAATGTTACTATTTAATATATCACCTTCTTAAATACACTGGCTGACCAGTAACAATACATTTAAATTAAAAGATGGGATTAAGTGTTTTATGTTATCATATGCTTAAATTTTAATTTAATTTACATTTTAAAAAACACTTCATTCTTAAATGTTTAATTTATATTAAAATCTGTGTTTCAGATATATCTTTTGGCTGTGTCAATTTTTTTTAGGGCACTATTTACTCTTCTTGAGAGCAATGTCAGGCAGAGACAGAGGGTTAGCAGATAGCTCAGCAAGAGTCAGCTAAGTGTCAAACTTCACCATTACATGGTATAAGACCCCAGGCACATTATCCTTCCCCTTCGTGTCTTGCTTTTATCATATGTAAAATGGGGCTAATAATATTTGTCTGAGGGTTAATATTGTCAAAGCTGTGATAATTTGAATGTAGTGCTTTTTTGTAGCATCAATAAATATTAATGTCCTTCCCTTACTCATTGTATCTTCTCCATCCAATTTTTAGTTGTAAATTTTTCAAGTTAAAATGCTTCTCTTTTCAAAATATCCCTTTTCTTTTGGATATCTGAACATGTGATTATTTCCAAATGGGATTTCCCTGCTGTGCTAACAATGTATCAAGTGTACAGACTATCACTCCCATTTGGAGTTCAAGACAAAGCAGAATTAACCACAGGGGCAGAGCCTGCTGGCGCTGATGAGAGGGACAGCATGTCTCTATATATTGTTCCTCTTATTATGGAAGCTATGGTTGCATGATGATCTTTCAAAGCATCTGGGGAACCCCTGTGATGTGACACCTGCAGTGTCATGCTTGCTTTTCGAGAAAATATTTTCTAAAAATTCACAAAGGTAGAAGTTTTGAGAACTATTATTTTACCTTATTTTGTCGTCAGCAAGATGATTTCCTTTTGTAGCTGGGATTTTTTTTTTAAAGGAAATTTATGATTTTAGGAAATAGTAGAACTAGTATAAAATTAATTTGGAATTCATTTTCTTTTTAAAATCTGTATTTGACTTTTTGATCTGTCTTATTCTATGTTTAAAATACATAACAATGAAAAAAGATTAAGAAATGACCTATAGAAAAGCATTATAATTGCATGAAATTAGATTTGAGTGAGGTTAGAAAATATTAAACAATTTACATATAAGCTCTGGGAAATTTTAGTCTTGATAGAAAAAATAAATAAATAAAACACCTCAAGATCAGTTTCACAGATTTAACAGAGTAGTCATTTCCAGGATCATCGACAAGCTGTAAATATAGTTTCTAGAAGAGGAGGATAATTCAGACAGTGAGCACCATAATGGTAGAGGTGAGGTTGCTTTATGAAAAGTTGCTGTTTCTACTAAGGAATACTCCCAGAGTCCACAGATTCTGATGAGCTCATGTCTTGCCCTTTATTTAAAACCCCTGCTTTGGGTTAGTTCAGTCAGAATAGCAGATGCTCTTGGTTTCCCATTCATACTCACAAGCAATTATCATGTCCATGTATACAGTCCTGGCCTCCAGCTGCTATCACCTGAACTCTTTTCCTGGGAACTTTCTTTGAGCACAAGAGATCACGCCATCCTTGAGTGTGAAAAACCCAAAAGTTCCAGGTGCAAATGCCCACTGCAAACTGCCATCAACACTTTTTAAAAAATTAAATTAAATTACTTTTTATTTATTTATTTTTTTGAAACAGAGTTTCACTCTGTTGCCCAGGCTGGAGTACAGTGGCATGATCTTGGCTCACTGAAACCTCTGCCTCCTGAGTTCAAGCGATTCTCCTGCCTCAGCCTCCTGAGTAGCTGGGACTACAGGCACCTGCCACCGTGCCCGGCTAATTTTTTTTTTTTTGTATTTTTAGTAGAGGTGGGGTTTCACCATGTTGGCCAGGCTGGTCTCAAACTCCTGACCTCAGGTGACCGCCCACCTCAGCCTCCCAAAGTGCTGGGATTAAAGGCGTGAGCCACCACACTCAGCCCTGCCATCAACCTTTAAAGGAATTTGTTGGGTAAGTTACATAACTCCCTTGTGCATGGATCCTAAAACACTGAAATTTGTGTTTTCCGTGAAGTTCCAGAGTTTTCAGCATAGACAAGCTTTTTCTACCTTCTCTAGTAATGGTAACACAGTCTTTAATGGCTTTCATCGTTTTAGTTTTAACCTATCTGATGATGTATATTTAAAGTGGTTTGCTGTAGACAAAAATAGTTAGTCTGGCTTTTTTAACTCACTCTGACAATTGTTATCTTTTAATTGGTATAATTAGACCCTTCACTTTTAAAGTGATTATTGGTATAGTTGGAGTCATATCTACCATGTTTTTAATGTTTTGTATTTGTTGTATTTTTTCTTTGTTTCTCTCCTCCCCATTTTTTCTGCCTTCTCTGGTTTTAATTGAGCAATTAAATGATTCCATTTTATCTTCTCTCTCAGGGCATCAATTATAGTTCTTAATACTCTTTAGTGGTTGATTTAGAGTTTACAGTGTACATTTTTACTCATCTAAGTCCACCATGATACAACACTATAATAGTTCACATGTAGCGTGGATACCTTGCAAGAGACTATTCCTAATTATACCCTCTCGTTTCTTCTTAAATTGCTGTGATTCATTTCACTTATAGATATGATATAATCAGCCACTTCATTTTCAATATTATTGTTTAAAACAAAGTTAATTTTTGGATCAATTAAGATTCTAAAAAAATGAAATATACCACTTAACCCTCATTTATTCCTTCTACAACACTTCTTACATCATTTTCTTCCTGAAAAGCTTCTTTTAATAGTTTTTGCAGGGCACATTTGTTGGTGATGAATTTGGCAGTTTTTGCTTGTCTGAGAAAGTCTATTTCTGTTTCACTTTTGAGAAATAATTTCACTGGTTATAGAATTCTAGGTTGTTGTTTTTTTTCTTTCAATATTTCATTTTATTCTCTTCTTTCTTGCATGATTTCTGATGAGAAGTCTATTGTAATTCTTATCCTTACTTCTCCATAGGTAACACATTTTTTTTTCTTTTAAAACATATAAATTCCCAAGATTTTTGGGAATTTATTTAAATTTAAAACATAAAAATTTAATTTAAAACATTAAATTTAAAACATAAAAAACCCAAGATTTTTCTCTTGGGTTTTCTGCTGTTTGATTCTGATATGCTTATGTGTTTGTTGTTGCTGTGTTCTTATTTATTTTGTTTGGTTTTCTCTAAACTTCCTGGATCTGTGGTTTGGTATCTGTTACTAATTTGGGGAAGTCCGCAGCCATTGTTACTTCATCTATTTCTTCTACTGTACTTCTCTCTCTCTCCAGCTTTTGATATTCTAAATATAAGTATGTTACACCCTTTGATATTATTTCAAGTTAATAACAAAATAAGAAATAAGCAGAACAAGATGTCTTGTTCTGCGTATTTGCTTCTTTCCTTCATTTTTTCCTTCTTTCCTTTTTCCTTTTTCTTTGCATTTCAGTTTGTTCAGATTCTATTGGCACACGGTCAATGGATAAGTCTGTTGAAGACATTTTTCATTTAAGGTATATTTAATTTCTAATATTTTATTTTTATTTATTCTTAGAGTTCCTGTCTCTTTGTTTATATAACTTGTCTATTCTTGCATTGTGTCTACTTTTTCCTTTAGAAAACTTAACATATTAATCAGAGTTATATTAAATTTCCTCTTTGATAATTCCAACATTTTTGTAATGTCTGAGCCTTGTTATGATGTTTAATTTTTTTCTTCAGACTGTTTTTTCCTTAACTGTTAGTGTGCTTTTTCTTAAAAGCTGGAAATGTATCAGGTAGTAGGAACTGAGATAAATAGACCTTCAGTCTTTGATAAAGATTAAACATTAGCCTCTTAATGTCTCTATGTCTCAGTGCTATGACTGTAATAATTGTTTCTTCTGTGATATAGAATTTTTCTCTTTCTCCCCCAGGCCTTTATTCCGTTTTTGGCTACAGAGTTTCCTATCAGTTTTCTTGAAGCCCTGAGCTCTGTTGACAATGTTGCTCACATTTCCCCAACTTGGGTGAGACAGAAAGGCTCTGGGGTCTGGACTGGGAATAAATTCCTTCCCCTGGCTGGAACAAAGTAATTGAATTGAGCTATGGAAAACCTTTATCTCTTGGATGCAGGCCTTTATTAATAAAGAAGGCTATTGGCTTATTTCACATTAGTTACTACTCCCATTCACTTGCCAAGGACACAAGAGACTTTTTCTCAGATCATCATCGTGAGAATGTGGTAGGGCTTGTGAAAGGAATGCCCACAAGATTGTTTGCGGGTGTCCCTCTGAGATTGCAGCCATCAGGAGTTTCTTTATATTCCACATTGAGCCACAGTCAGCCTACAGCATTTCACCAAAGTTAACATTTAAGAGTTCCTACCAGTTCATGGCTCCAGCAGCTTCTGCTCCAGATGAACAGCTCTTAGTTTCTCTATCTCTCTGAATGTGATTGTTTCTGTGGATTTTAACATGGTATTTTACTCCATGACCTCTGTTCTCCAATAATACTAAGACAAATAATTGATTTTCAGGTTTCATAGATTTTCTTTTATTAGGACAGATGTGAGGACTCTCAAGCTTCATACGTGTCAGAGCTGAAACCAGAGGTCTTTATGAAGTTCCTACTCTCTCTCACTTTGTACTCTTCTACCAGTGTTTCCTGAAATCTCAAAGCACTCATGTGTTTAAAATAAGCCACTCAAGGTATTTGTCTCAGTGTGTATTTCTGATAGGACCACCAGTGAGACAATTTACTATGTAAACCATCCTGCCTTACCCAAGACTACTGTGAAAACTGAGCTAGTAATACATATGCAGCAGATCATTATATGCCTTTTTTCTACCTTTCAGAGAAAATGGCCAATGCCTATACATATAAGAGATTTCTAAGTTGAAATAAGTACCCTCAATTACTATCACTTATAGTCTACAGTGAGACTCTTTGCAGAATCTACTTATATAAAATTTTCATATTAAAAAAATTATATGTATGGATTTTATATATATGCACTAGAATACAACACACCTCAGCTAGTATTTAGTTTTAGAAAACCTGATGTACATGTTCTTGTTTGCCTTAAAATATTAAATTCCCCCGACAGCCCTGATTATGCACAGAGAGACCACAGGGTGATGTTAAATTTCAGTCAACTATTAAAATATACTATCCTTCAGATTTTTCCAAACATGAAGGTGACTAATCTAACTTGGTGTTTTGATGCCTTGTCCAATTGTACTAATTACTAGTTTAAATTACCCAGAGAGTCTAATAAGTACTGGTCACAGGTTACTTCTTCCATTAGAGTCCAGCGATGAAATGTAAAACAGATGCCCCAATGAGGCATTGTCTTGATGATAAGTATAGCTAAGTAGAATGGCCAAACCTTTACTGTGACAGCTGAGGCTTATGGGAACTATCCTTCTTGTACATGAACAGATTCTAAGGTTAGAAACCATGCTGCTGGTCCAATAGTTTTTATCAGCTAAATAATCACAGAAGAGAAATAGTTAAAACCTATGACTGTGCCTCTTTCCTTGAAACTAATTCTTAAAGGAGGTATCACTTTTCAGAAAGAACTTTTCTTGTTCCAATTCTCAGAAATGTGAACATTAAGATATCTTTCTTTTGTACTGTTGAGTTGTACTCAATTTAGCTCGCCAGAGGAATCTATAGAGATATGATATTCAATACACAGCCTTTTTAGTATTCAGTCTCTGCCTTTACCTTTGATGATGGTGTATATGAGTTTGCATTTCTGTGGAATCTTTTTTAAAGACCTTACATCTAAATGCATGTTTTTAGTAAAATTCTGTTCAGTATATCTGTGACTTTTGATAAAATTGTGACTTTCTAACTCAATTGTTATTTGTCCCTTTTATATTCTTCAAAATCATCTTATGATCCATTCTTCAGCCTTTGAGATAATAGGACCTGACCTTTCAGAGTAGAATGACATTTATAATGAGACAATAGCAAAGCTTTTTATCACCCAGAAACAGCCACCCTCTTGCCAAATAGGGAAAATATTTCAACAAGATAAAGACTAGCATTAGTACTGCCAGGATGTATTTCTACAACAACACTTCAGACACCACATACGTGGGTTTTTTTTCCTCACACTAATTAATCCTCCAAATCTCTGGACACCAACTGGGTTAATGTCAGACTCCACAGGTTAAGGTCTGAGTCCCATAAGACCGTTCCCATTTTCAATGTCAGTCTCAAGTCCAGACCACCTGTACTTCTGACCATTGGCTCTAAATTGGGAGTTTCTAAGACCCCCTCCTTAGGTTTGGTAACTTTCAAAAATGACTCAGAGAACTCAGGCAAATAGTTTATTCACTATTACTAGTTCATTGCAAAGGATAAAACTCAGGAACAGCCAGATTGGAGAGATGCATAGGGCAAAGTATGGGGAAGGGTTGTGGAGCTTCCTTGCCCTCTGTAGGTGCACCACATTTCCAGCACCTCTGTTTTCCACAGTTTAGGGATTTTTTAATGGAGGTTTCAACGTGTGGACATTAATTATAACGTCATTAGCCATTGATGATTGACTCAATCTTCAGCCCTTCTCTCCCCGTTAGAGGTTGGGGAGTGAGATTGAAAGTTCCAACCTTCTAATCATGTCTTGGACTTTCTAGTGACCCACTCCATCCTGAAGCTATTCAGGAGCACCCAGCCGCCAATCATCTCATTAGCATAAAAAAGGCACTAATCACTTGGGAGAATCCAAACATTTTTAGCAGCTCTGTGCCAGGAACAAGGGATAAAGACCAATTATGTACTTCTTATATCACAATATGATAAACACTTTCTCCATATGCTTATGTTGTACTCTGTCTCTCCCTCATTGTTAATATAGCTGTGAGACTCCAGTGCCCAAAAGTATTCTATCACTGTTTCTTCCTGAATAAATTTTCTCTTTACATTAAAAGGAAAGATATGAGGGAAATAAAACAAAGATTAAAAAGTATTTCTCTTCTAGAAAAATGATAACGGAAGTAGAGCAAATAGTATTTTTAACAGAGATCTTCAAGAAGTGAACAAGTGTGTTATGCAAACATCTATTATAAGAACATTCTAGGAAGAATAAATAACAAGTCCAGTGTCAAAGTGAGCATATAGTTATGAAAGCTTCAGAAACTTTAAGACAATCAGGGTGGTTAAGTGAGGTAGAGAGCGTGACAGAAGATGATGACACAGCTGTAGCTAGGAACCAGGTAGCATAGAACCTGTAAAGACTTTGTAAGGGTATTTATGCTAATAATTGTGAGGAATTATAGGAACATTTTTAACCGAGGAATGATAACATCTTAAATTCTAGAAAACATAGCTTCACAGCAAGATATTCGTAGAAAATAACAAAAACCTTATAATCTTAGCCCAGTGCTTCTTGAAAGTAAAGCCTAGGACAAAGGCTTGTGTGTAGATAATTTATTTGAGAAGTGATCCCAGAAAGCAGAAATGGAGTTCTAGAAAAGTAGAAAAGGTAAAAAAGGAAAACAAATACACTGCTATATTATTTGCCACTATTAAAACTAACTGGTGCTCCATCTCACTGTGACCCTCTTTAAAATCTTAGAAATGTATCTTCAAAATGCCTGCCTGGGAAATAAAAGAGAAAATAATTTACACTTGAGCCCTCACCATCCACAGTGGTCAAGGGTGGACCCATGTGGTATTAATTTCTCAGAATTTTGGGTTGTTAATTTATCAGTATGGAGCGGGATTTTGCAAGCTCCCATACCATGAGTTATAGCAGCCCCTGGACAGGAAGTGAAAGATGCTTCAACACAGACTGAGGCATAACGCAGTCAGAAAGGTGCCAAAAGCAAACTTTGGGGAAATGACAGTCTCTTAAGTAAGTGCTGCTGGGAAAAATGGATATCTATATGGAAGAATGGAACTAGACTGCTAATAATGCAGAAGAATGGAACTAGGCTGCTAGTATTATATGAAAAAACGCTCAATGCCACTAAACATCAGAGAACTGTAAATCAAAACCACAAGGAGATATCATCTTTCCCCAGTTAAAATGGATTCCATACAAAAGATAGGCAATAATGAATATTGGCAAGGATGTAGAGAAAGGGGAATCCTCATATACCATAGGTAGGAATGTGAATTAGTACAGTCACTATGGAGAATAGTATTGAAGTGCCTCATAAAGCTAAAAATAGAACTACCATATGATTCAGCAATCCCAGTGCTAGGAAATTAGTATATTGAGGAGATAACTGCACTCCTATGCTTATTGCATCACTATTCACAATAGCAAAGGTTTGGAATCAACTTCAGTGTCCATCAACAGATGAATGGATAAAGAAAATGGGGTTCATATACACAATGGAATATTTTTCAGCCATAAAAGGAAATTAAATCCTGTCATTTGAGACATCATGGATGGAACTGGAGGTCATTATGTCAAGTGAAATACGGGAGGCATGGAAAGAGAAATTGTGTATGTTCTCACTCACATGTAGAACCTAAAAATTAAAACAATTGAACTCATGAAGATAGAGTAGAATGATGGTTACCAGCAGCAGGGAAGGGTAGTAGGGAGTGGGGGTAAAAAGTGAGGATGGTTAATGGGTGCAAAAATGTAATTAGAATGAATAAGGTCTAACATTTGATAGCACAACAGGATGACTACAGCCAGCAATAATTTACTGTATGTTTTAAAATAATTAAAAGAGTGGAATTAGAAGGTTCCTAACACAAAGAAATGATGAATGCTTGAGGTGATGGATACCCCAATGACCCTGATGTGTTTGTTAGACATTATATGCCTGTATCAAAACATTATGTGTACCCATAATAATTAAAAATTAATTTAAAAAATGCAGTCAAGTGGTACTACATGAAGCTGCTGGAAACTGGCTGAGTCAATCAGTTAAGCAATGAGTGGAATAAAAGAGATGTACTATTGCATAGGAAGTATAGATTATGTATTTCCAGATGAATTTATTCTGCTTGGAAATTCTTCCAGAAGAGAACAATTTTCTCCTCTCTCCCCTGATGAATCTTTTTTGTATAATCAGAATTTAGCAAATGCTGTTTTTCTCTTTCTTTCTTTCTTTTTTTTTTTAGCTTTCTTCTTAAGAACTTATAATGAAATTTACACTACATATAAATTTCATTTCAAAATGATAAAAGCAAAGATGCTTTTTATCCTTGAAGGAGCAGTAGGGAAGAGAGAGAGA
This sequence comes from Pongo abelii, assembly GCF_028885655.2. Lineage (NCBI taxonomy): Eukaryota > Metazoa > Chordata > Mammalia > Primates > Hominidae > Pongo > Pongo abelii. The sequence goes on from NC_071996.2 coordinate 87,579,583, forward strand.
GTGATTTTCCAAAGCATTTTAAATGTTAATTAGATACAAATGTTATTTTTCAACATTTAAAATAATTATATATTAACAGTTCCCAATCTATTTATATCTTTGCAATTTTAACTTATTTAAATGGGATGTTTCTAGTAGAAATGCAAGGATGTATGTGATTACAACTACTATTCATCAATGGTAATTTGTACATTAGCTTGGTATGAGCTACAAAGGTGTCCCTGAAATGACTGGGTACCACACTCCCAACCATGAGCAGTTATTTTAATAATATGAATCTAGTACTTCTAATTTCTGTTCTGTTTGCTTTTTTACACATTTTCTTTTATAAAATTTATTTTTAATTGGTAGCTTTTATGTATTTATCATGAACAATATGTTGTTTTGAAATATGTATGTATTGTAGAATATCTCAATCAAGCTAATTAATATATGCATTACCTCATATACTTTTAATTTGTTTGTGGAGAGAGCACGTAAATCTACCCTCTTAGCAGTTTTTGAGAATACAATATATTGTTATTAAGTATAGTCACCATATTGTGAAACTAGATCTATTGAACTTATTCTTCCTAACTGAAATTTTGTATTATTTGACGAACATCTCTCCATACCTTCAACCCCCACCCCTACACCCTGGGGACCACCATTCTCTTTCTGCTTCTGAGTTCAATGTTTTTAGGTTCCACGTATAAGTGACATAATGTGGTATTTGTCTTTTTGTACCTGACTTATTTCACTTAACGTAATGTCCTCCAGGTTTATTTATGTTGTCACAAATGACAGGATTTTCTTCTTTTTAAAGAGTGATAGAATTCCACTGTGCATATATAGACAACACATTGTCTTTATTTCTTCATGTGTCTATGGAGGTTTAGGCTGATTCCATACCTTGGCTATTGTGAATAATGCCACAATAAATATTGAAGTACAGACATTTCTTCAACATACCAATTTCATTTCTTTTGGATATATTCCTAGCAGTGGGATTGCTGGATCATATGGTAGTTCTATTTTTTAATGTTTGAGGAATCTCCATACTGTTTTGCATAATGGCTGTGCTAATTTACATACCCACCAACAGAACACAAGGGCTCCATTTCTCTACATACTTGTCAACACTTGCTATCTTTTGTGTTTTGCTAATGGACATCCTAACAGGTGTGAGGTGGTATCTCATCGTGGTTTTACTTTGCATTTCTCTGATGATTAGTGATACTGAGCATTTTGTTTCATATATCTTTGGGGCATATGTCTTCTTCTGAAAAATGTCTATTCAGGTCCCTTGCCCATTTTTAATCAGGTTATTTGTTTTCTTAGTCTTTAGTCATTTGAATTTCCTATCAATTTTGGATATTAAACCTTACCAAATTTATGATTGCAAATACAGTAGTCACCTGCTTATCTGTGGAGGATATGTTCCAAGATCTACAGTGGATACTTGAGATCACAGATAGTACTGATAATATACTGAATATAAAAGTTATGTGAATGTGGTCTCTTTCTCTCTCTCTCTCTCTCTCTCTCTCTCGCTCTCTCTAGCTCTCTCTCAGATTATCCTGTTGTACTGCATTCACCTATTTTTTGGATGGTTGACCATCACTAACTGAAACTACTGAAAGCAAAACGATGGATAAAAGGGGGCTACTGTATTTTTCCTGTCCTGTTGGTTGTCTCTTCATCCTATTAATTGTTTCCTTGACTGTGCAGAGCTTTATATTTTGAGGTAATCTCATTTGTCTATGCTTTTTTTTTTGGCCTGTGCTTTTGGAGTCACTGCCAAAAATATATTGCCAGACTAATGTCATAGAGATCTCCCCGCCCTTTTTTTTAAGCAATTTTACAGTGTCAGGGCTTATGTTTAAGTCTTTTATCAATTTTGAGTTGATTTTTGTATATGATGTGAAATAAAAGTCAAATTTTATTCTGCATGTGGATATTTAGTTGTCCCAATATCATTTATTGAACAGACTATCCTTTCCCCATTGTGTGTACTTGGCAGCTTTGCCAAAAATGCATTGGCTGTAAATGTGTAGATTTATTTCTGAACTCTCCATTCTGATCCATTGGTCTATGTGTCTTTTTTAATGTTAACAACATGTTGGTTGCTGTATCTTTGTGGCATGTTTTGAAATTAATTAGTGTGATGCCTCCATCTTTGTTCTCTCTATTCAAGGTTGCTTTGACTATTTGGACTCTTTTTTGGTTTCATATAAATTTAGGATTTTTTTCTATTTTTGTGAAAGATGTCATTGGAATTGTATAATAGAGGTGCCATTTAATCCGTAGACCACTTTGCCTAGGATGAACATTTTAAAGTATTAATCCTTCCAATCCATGAACACCAGATATCTTTCCATTTATTTGTGTCATTCAATTTATTTCATCAGTGCTTTAAAGAGTGTACAGGTTATTCACATCCTTGGTTAAATTTATGCCCATTATTTTTGTACTTATTTTAAATGAGACTGTTTTCTTACTTTCTGTGTTGGATTGTTTGTTATTATTTTATAGAAACATTAGTGATTTTTTATATGTCGATTGCATATACTGCAACTTTAGTGAATTTATGTATTAGTTCTAACAGAACTTTGGTGGAATCTTTAGGGTTATCTCTATATAAGATTATTTTATTTGAAAACAGGGAACTTTGACTTCCTCTCTTGCCTAATTGTATAGATAGGACTTCCAATACTATGTCGAACAGATGTGGTAGGAATCAACATTCCTGTCTTTTTTCTGATATCAGAGGAAAAGCTTTGAACTTTTTACCATTGAGTATGATGTTAGCTGTGAGTTTGTCATACATGGCCTTCATTGTGTTAATGTTTATTCCTTCTATGTCTAATTTTTGAGAGCATTTATCATGAAAGCATGTTGAGTTTACTTAAGTTTTTTTCTGCATCTATTGAAATGATCATACAGTTTTTGATCTTCTTTCTATTAATATGGTATATCATATTTATAGATTTTTGTATGCTGAACCATTCTTGCATCCCCAGTATAAATCTCAATTGATCATGGTAAATAATTATTTTAATGTGCTGTTGAATTTTGTTTGCTAGTACTTTTTGCTGAGGATTTTTCCACCAAAAAATTGATATTACAGGGACAGTAACCCTTAATTTTGTTTCATTTTTTTTTTTGGCAGTATCCTTGTCTGGTTTTCATATCAGAGTAAAGCTGGCCTCATAAGATGAGTTTGAAGTGCTTCTTCTTCAACTTTTTGGGAGAGTTTGAGAAGGATTGGTATTAGCCTTAAATGTTTGGTAGAATTCAGCAGTAAAGCCATCAGTTCCTGGGCTTTTCTTTGATGGGAGACTTCTTATTTAATCCTTGTTAGTAACGATTTGATCTTCCTACTCATTATTGGCCTGTTCAGAGTTTCTGTTACAAAGTGGAGTGTCCCTAATCGAAAAATCTGAAATCTGAAATGCTCCAAATTCTGAAAATTTTTAGAGCTGATATGATGCCACAAGTGGAATATTCTATACCTGACCTCATGTGATGGATCACAGTCAAAATACAGGCACACTACACAATTTATTCAACATCCCCAAGGAAAAAAGATCCAGCTTACTTGCTGCTGTGAAATAACTTTTCTACACTTGCTTAGATTCCCTCATGCAAGTATTGCCACATAGGGTAATAAAATGATATGCATGCAGGCCAGATGTGCCAACAACAAGTTCCCTGTGATGCCCCATATAGGGTAAATTTCAATGTGCATTACCCATTGTATTTTTGCTTATTCGCTACTCTGTGGTGTAAAAATATTGTTGAAAATGTCAAAAAGACCTACAGATTTTTCTATAGTTAACAGTTGTAAGAAAAAAAGAAGCATTCATGTTCATCTGTAGCACAAAAAGTCAAACTGAACAATAATGTAAGTGTGTAATGTCTTACAGAAGAGTATGATGTTAGAATGATCTCTTTATAAAACCTGAAGAAAGAGAAGGATAAACTGCTGAATTGCTATAATGAAAGTGATCAACAGAAGTTAATGATAAATAGTAAAACACTTTATAAAGCTAAAATGAAGATCTTGATTGTGTTTTGAAAGAGTGAATCTGTCAGCACTGAAGTAAACATATGCTACTTAATGGTATGCTGATCATGAAACAAGCAAAGATCTATCACAATGAACTATAAATTGAATAGAAATGTGAATATTCAACAGAATGGTTGCAGCAATTTAAGAAAAGACATGACATTAATTTAAAAAAAATTGTGTTGAAAACATGTTTACTTGTCACAAAGCAGTAGAAAATTCATCGATGTATTTCCCAAAGTTATCACTGATGAAGATCTGATGCCAAGTCTACAGACCGTAATAAACCAAATCTATAACGCTGATTAAACATCACTGTCTTGGTGTTATTGCTCTGGAAAGACACTGACTGCAACCAATAAGACAGCCCCTATAGAAATTAAGGATGCCGTGGGTAGAATGACTGTGCTGGGATATGCTAATGCGGTCGGCATGCATACGTGTAAACTTGCTGTCATAGTCAAAAGTTGTGTCCTCAGTATTTTCGAGGAGTGAATATCCTACCAGTACGTTATTGCGTTAACAAAAAAGGCATAAATCACCAAGGACATTTTTTCCCACTGGTTTCACAAACCTTTGTTTTCAGTGGCTTGTGCTTACTGCTGGAAAGATGGACTTGATAAAAACAGCCAGATTTTGTTATTTCTTGAAAATTTTTCTTCTCCCCCTCCAGCTATAATTCTCATCAAACATAATGTTTATAGCATGTACTGTCTCCCAAATGTGACTTCATTAATTCAGCCCTGTGACCAGGGTATTCTTAGATCAATGAAGCGTATATATAGAGAAAGTATATATATACTGTAATGTACACATACATATATATATATATAAAGCACTTTCTTGAACAACACACTAACAGCAGCGAACGAATGTGTGGGTGGGTGTGGAAGGTTTTCAGGAGGAGTATATCATGATGGACGCCATATATTCTGTTTTCAATGAGTTGGAACACAGTAACTAAAGACACAGTTGTGCATGTCAGGCACAATCCCTGTCATATGAATATGTTCATTAATGAAAACAACCCAGGTGTTCACTTTGAAGGACTTTATGTCAGGAGATAATAAAATAATTTATGACTTGCTTCAATCCTCAGAAACAGACCTCCAGAGTCCATCAGTAAGGAGAAACAAATGACTATCAAATAACTTTTTAATGTCAATAATGAGACTCCAGTTAATCATTTACTGATAAATGGAGAAATAGCCAAAATGATTCTGAAGCAAGGTGATAATAATAATAGTAACCATCAAAATGATGTTGTTAATACTGCAGAACAAGCTCCTATAGACAACATAGTAAATATGTGTGATGGGCTTTTTCAAGGACTAGAGCAGCATGTATTGTAAGCCGTGATATAAAGAACAATAAAGCATGTCAGTTTATAAAATCAAAGAGAGATTTCTAAAACAGATACTGTTAATGAAACAAATGATTCTAGAGGAAACATTTTAAAAAGCCATCTCTCCGAATTTCTTCTCATTTTTAGAGGACCCACTTTCTGGTCCCTCAACTGTTTCCAATGTTTCTTTTTATCTAAAAAAAATAAAATATGAGGTACAGGAACCTCTTAATGAAAACAAAGCATCATAGGTAGAGAGTGAAAGTCTGCTGTTTTTTAGTGTTGTTGTTATTTAACCATTTACACAAGTATTCTGGGGTTGCTACTGTGTTGCTTAGTTACCCTGAACACATTATTTTTTCACTTTATGATAACATGTCATATGTTTTACTGTTAAGTATATATGTGTGAGTATAAGAAAATGATTGCTTATCAGTTGCATATAAATTCAGAATCAGGAATGATGGTGGTACCAAACAACCACAGATCGTACAGAAGTGGCTGAGATAGTGACACCTTTGCTTTCTGTTGGTTCAGTATATTCAAACTTTGTTGCATGCATATAATTGAAAATATATAAAATCACCTTCAGGCCATGTATATAAGGAATATATGAAGCACCCAGTGAATTTTGTGCTTAGATTTGGGTCACATCCCCAAGATATCTCATTATGTACATGCACATATTCCAAAATCTGAAAAAATTTTAAGTCCAAAACACTCTGGTCTCAAGCATATCAGATAAGGGATTCTCAACCAGTACTTCATGGTTCAGTCTTGGTAGGTTATGTATGTTTATTGTTTTTCTAGTCTCTCTCTCATTTGATTTTGTTCTGGTCTTACTATTTCATTCCTTCTGCTAACTTTGAGCTTAATTTGTTCTTCTTTTTCTAGTTCTGGGAAGTGTAATATTATGTTGTTTATTTGACATCTTTCTTTTTTTGATGTAGGCATTTATTGCTACCAACTTTCCTCTTAGGAATGCTTTTGTTGCATTCCTTAAGTTTTGGTTTTATTTTCCATTGTCTTTCATTTTCATTTGTTTGAAGATAATTTAAATTTTTCCTTTTAATTTCTTCAATGACTGATTGGTTGTTCAGAAGCATGTTGTTTAATTTCCATGTCTTTCATACTTTCCAAAATATCTCTTGTTATTGATTCCCTGTTTTATACCATCGTGATCAGAAATAAAGATTGATATAATTTTAATTTTCTTAAATTTATTAAAACTTGTTTTGTTGCCTCACATATAGGCTATCCAGGAGAATGTCCCATGTACACTTGAGAAGAAAGTATTTCCTGTTACTGCGGAATATAATGCTCCGTACATGTTGGTTAGGTCCATTTGGTCTAAGATGTAGTTTAAAGTCCCATGTTTCCTTATTGATTTTCTGTCTGAATGAACAGTCCATTGCTGGAAATGGAGCAATGAATTTCTCTAATATTATTATATTATAGTTTATCTGTCCCCTCAGATATTTAATATTAGTTTTATGTATTTACACACTACAATATTTATATGTTTATATTGTTATAGCCTCTAGTAAGTTGACCCATTTAACACTATATAGTGACCTTTTAATCTTTTTTTCAATTTTTGACTTAAAGCCTGTCTTATCTAAGTATAGCTACTTATTTTGGTTTTCATTTGCATGTACATCTTTTTTCATTTATTTACTTTCAGCCTCTATGTGTCTTTACATGTGAAATGAATCTCTTACAGGAAGCACACAGTTGGGTCTTGTTTATTTAATATATACAGCCACTCTATATTTTTGATTGGACAAATTAATTAATTTATATTCAAGGTAATTATTGATAGGTAAGGACTTACTGCTGTCTTCCTGTTAATTGTTTTCTGGTTATTTTGTAGATCTTTTGTTTCTTTCTTCCACTCTCGATGCCTTCCCTTCCATTGTGATGAAGTACTTTTTTCTCTAGTGATAGACTTTTATTCCTACTTTTTTATCTTTGGTATATCTATTATGTATTCTTGCTTTGTGGTTACTGTAAAACTTAAAAATATATATTTTATAGTTATAAGAGGCTGCATTAAAATAATAACAACTTAGGCCAGGTGCAGTGGCTCACACCTGTAATCCCAGCAATTTGGGAGACCAAGGCGGGTGGATCACCTGAGGTCTGGAGTTCAAGACCAACCTGGACAACATGGCGAAATCCCGTCTCTATTAAAAATACAAAAATTAGCAGGGCATGTTGGCACACACCTGTAATTCCAGCCACTCAGGAGGGTGAAGCAGGAGAATCACTTGAACCTGGGAGGCAAAGGTTGCAGTGAGCCAAGATCACGCCACTGCACTCCAGCCTATGCAACAGAGCGAGATTCTGTCTCAAAAAAAAAAAAAAAAGATAATAACAACTTAAATTTGAAAGCATTAAGAAACTCTACATTTTCATTCCGCTCCATCTTGACATGTATTTTGATGTTTTAATTTACATATTTTAATAGTGTGTATTTGTTAACTAATTATTGTAATGATAATTATTTTTAATTTTTTTAAACTTTCATACTAAATATATAAGTGGTCTATACACCAGCATTACATTATTAGATTATTCTGAATTTGTACCTACTTTTGCAGTACTCACTTTTATCAGTCAGTTTTACACTTTCATATGTGTCGTGTTACTGGCTTGAAGAACTCCCTTTATCCATTTTTGTAAGACAAGTCTAGTGATAAGTTAATCCCTCAGCTTTTGTTTGTCTGTGAAAGTCTAACATTCCTTCATTTCTAAAATACAGATTTGTGGGCACCATATTCTTAGCCGATAGATTTTCCTTCAACACCTAAGTAATTCATCCCACTGGCTCCTGGCCTGTAAGTGCTCTGCTGAAAAATATGTTGCTCGTTTTATTAGCCCTCCTTTATATGTTATTTGATTCTTTTTTATTGCTGCTTTCAGGATTTTCTCTTTGTCTTTAATTTTTGACAGTTGGAGATCTTTGACCTTCCTGTACCTAGATATTTATATCTTTCCTCAAATTTTGAAAGTGTCTGCTATTATGTTTAAAAGTAATCTTTCTACCCCCTTTTTTCTCTTCTTCTATACTTTTATGATTTAAATGTGTGCTGTCTTGATGCTGTTCAATAAATTCCATAAGGATCTTTTATTCTTTTTTTAAATTATTTCTCCTCTGACTGTATATTTTTAAATATCCTTTCTTTAAGTTCACAGATTTTCTTTGTCATGATGAATTCTGCTGTTGATGTTCTCTAATGCATTGTTAATTTCATTCATTGTATTTTTCAGCTCTAGAATTTCCTTTATTCTATATATTATTGATTCTTTGTTAAATGTATTATTTTGGGTCATTTATTGTCTTCCTCATTTTATTTACTCATTTTTCTGTGTTTTGTTAAAGTTCACTGAGCTTCCTTAAAACAATTATTTGGAATTCTTTCTCAAGCAGTTTATATATCTCCATTTTCTTAGGTCAGCTAGTGGGAAATTTTGATCATTTGGAGATGTTCTTCTATATCCTTGGTTTTTCATGGTTCTTATTGCCTTACATTGATGTGTATGCATTAGAAGTAGTTTATTATTCCGGGTTCTTTGTCTTGGAAACCCTACTTCAGTCAGTCTGTCCAGAGATTCTGAGCAGGCCACCTGGCATGATTCAACAGTTGGCTTATTGCTGGAATCTAAAGTCGAGTTGTCCTGATGCCTAGGTCAGGAGGTAGGTGGGCCTAGTACCTATGGCTTTCCTAAGCCTATGTCCACAGGGGCTGCCTTGGCACTGGGGTGGGCCATGAGCCTGAGTCTTCAAGGGCTGGCTACCCACTAGGAAGGGTTTGGCATTTGGTTCCATTGGGATGAAAATGGAGCCTTAACTCCACAGGAATAGGTCTGGGTCCTGAGTCCATGAGGACTGGCTTGGAACCTGGGTCTACAGGGGTGTTCTTGGGCCCTCAGTGTCCTCAGTGTCCACAGGGTGTGACTTGGCACTGGAGTATACTACGGTGGGCCTTGGCCCTGGGTCCTCTGGAGTCCAGGGCATGGGGACTTGCCTATAATCTTTATCTGCTGATGCTGGCCTAGAGGCTAGATGTATAGGTACTGGCCTAGAGGCTTGGTCTGTGAGAACTGGATGGACTGGGTCCTGGGTCCTCAGTCAATAGCCTGGAACTTGGTTAAACAAGAGAAGTCTTGGGGCCTGTGTCCATGGTTACCTGTTTGATGTTTGAGGCCAGAAGTGCCAACTTGGCATTAGGGCGTACTTGAAGTCTAGGACCACAAGAACTGGCTTAGCAGTGAATGGACCTAGACTATATCCACAGGAACTTGCCTGGAGGCTGAGTTTTCAAGTGCTGACCTAATGACTAGGGCTGCAGGGGCCAGTGTGGCATTGGGTTTGGCCCAGCACATGGATCCACTAGGGTGATCCAGAGCCTGAGACTACTGGGATCAGCCTGGTGCTAAGAAAGGCCCAGAAAGAGTCTGCAAGGATAGCCTGATTTCTGCAACTACAGGAACTTGCTTAGTGCCAGGGTGGACTTGGAGGCCCTGTAGGTGGGTACCAGCCTGGAATTTGATGCCACAGGCAGTGGCATGGCAATGGCTGGACCTGGATCCTGTATCTGCAGGGGATTGCCTGGGAGTTGGGTTTGTAGGTATTGACCTGATAACTGAGGCTGCAGGAGTAGACTTTTAGCTGATGAAGGCCTAAAGCCTGGGGCAATGGCCAAGCTCAGTGCTGGCGCATTTAGGAGTCTTGGGCCTCTGGGATTGGCCTAGGGTATGGGCAAATCAGAGCCTGAGGCTGCTGTGGGCCAGCACTGGGGCTACTGAGGTCAGCACAGTGGTAGAGCAGACTGAAGATCAAGTCTGTTGTTCAGGCCTGGAGCCTAGGGCTACAGAATCTAACCTGGTGCTAGAGCAGATCTAGAGGCTTAGTCCACAGGTACTGTCCTGGAATCTGGGGCTCTGGGGCCCTGCCCAGCATTAGTTTTTTTGGGGGACAGGATTGGTGTTGGGATCTGAAGCAAAGTCTTATGTTCACATTCCTCTCCTTTCTCATGTGGAAAATATATCTCTCCATGCTTTCTTGCTTGGAGTTGGTGGAAGGGTGACATAGGTAATGTAATACTATCTTTCCTACATTCTTCAACGGGTATTTTCTTATTTCTGCACTACACGCAGGTGCTACAATCTCTTCTCTGGTTTCCTTAGCTCTTATGAAGGTATTTTTGTGTGTGAATAGTTGTTTAAATTGATGTTTCTGCAGGAAATAAGCACTAGGGAGTCCTATTTTCCATCATCTTGCTGACATTGAACCTCTTTCCTTCTGTACTCATTTTCAAGACAAAAAGGTCAGTCCTAATGTCAAGTATTTGTTATTTGTTGAGTGTCTGCTAATGCTGGGCTCTGCTAAAAGCTCTGGAAATACAACAGTAAGGAAAACAGGTACAAATTCTTTCCCTCAGAGAGCTCACACTTGTCAGGGAAGGTTACTTGTATATACCCAATTAACAATACCTTAGGAAAGAGGCCATATGCTATGATGAGGCCACTATGAATTGCGTCATGTTGGAAAATAATGTTTCTCCCTTCAAGGTTCACTTTGGTGCTATTCATATTTTAGTATTGGGGGATAGATTGTCCTTGGGGTGTGGATAAACCATTATCTTCTCTATTTCACTTCGCTGTCTACAAAATTTATTGTACTGCCAAGTTGCTGTGGTCACCAATTAAGATTTGTGATTTTATAACTTGGAGGTATATGCATACTGCTTCCCTAAATGAAAGGATTCAACCTTTACTGTTTTTACATATATGTAAAAAGTGCTGAGTTAGAATGACCTGACTAGTTGCAGGAAGATTGTCCTTCTTTTTCACTTTGTGCCTTCGCTCTCAGTGACACAGTACAGAAACTGTGCTCATAGTTCAACCTAGAATGGCTTTACCAGATAGAGGGTGAACATTTTGGATTGCATATATAAGAACAGCTGTGCTCCTTTTTCATCTCACTCAAATGTATCTCTTACTTTCTGCAGTTGGATGGCTGTATTCAACATGTGCTTTAAAATATCAGTCAGTACCTGTTTCAATATTAGCCACAATGAAAGAGGGGGTCATGGAACATGTCAGCCTAACTAGGACTGATTTTGTCTACATACATGTTTCTAAATGTGTGATCAGTAACAATACATATGGCTCCTTTCCCTTAAGATGCACATACAATAATGAAGTCTTTTTTACTCTGCTAATGTTTTCTAGAACACAGCCTTGATTCCTTAATTGCACTTAACATCAACTTGAAAGTCTGGCTCAAATGTTTGTAATTGTACTATCACTTGCAAACTTAACTTCAGCCATGCTATGTTTCTTTTAATAACTTAGAGGAGGATAGAGATAGAGAGAAAGCAACAGAACACACAAATATATCAAAATGTTAACATAATTTTATTTAAGTGAAAATCATATGAGTCTTTTGTCATAGTTTTGTAACTTTTCTATAGTTATTAACATTGTTTTAAATGTGAAGTATAATTTTAATTTTTTTCTGAAAAATAAATTGTAATGAGAAATAGAGCAAAGAGATGGGGAAATATAGAATAAAAGAGACTAAGAAGCATAGAAGATGGTAATGTATGGGCCTTAATGGAATTTTGTTTTGAACAACCTATTTTTAAATATTAGAGAATTGGAGCTATTTGCACACACTGACTGGGATATTTGATGACAATAAAAAATGATTGTGGTTTCTCTACTGTTTTTGTTTCTTTGTTTCGGTCTGATATTGCTTTTGTGATTATGTTTTTTAAAAGTCATCCTAATTTAGAGTTATATACTGAAATATTTACAGATAAAGTGATATAAAGCTAGGAAGGCATTTGAAAATTATTTGAGTAAGATGAAAGTGTATGAGATGGGATAGGATACAATAAATCAAGATTGATCCTGAGTTCATAGCTATTGAAGCTGATTAGTGGATACATAGGGATTATTATACTCTTCTCTCTTTTTTATGTGCTTAAAAGTTTAGAAGTAATTAAATGCTATGGACAAGAATATTTGGGTTTAAATATGGAGTGAACATTTGCTCATTATATCCTGGAGCTACTTAACTTTCCTGTGCTTCATTATTTCCATCTGTAAAGTGAGGAAATGAAAAGAATCAGGATTAAATGAGTTAATACATCCAAATTATTCATCAGTGACTGACCCTAAATAAGCACTAGCTAAATGTTAGCTATAATTACTTTTAAATTACTGTTTTTATTTTTAAATCTAGGCTGAAGCTAATATTTTTGAAGAATGCAATTTGACCAAGAAATCTGTTCGACTAAAAACCTTCCCACTTTTGTAGACTGGGTAAACAGAAACCAATTATTGCTTCTCTAGAGGAATATCAATCTTATTTTTTTAAAAAAAAAACACTTACAACATAGTAAGAACTAATCAAATATTTAGAGAGAGGAAGTAGCTTTATTGTAATTATAATGAATGGGGAAAATCAACTAGTTTACCATGAAATTTCTGTTGGCTTAAGATTGTCCAGAGAGCTAATTCAGCTTTAATCCCAAAATTATTTTCATTTCCTCTATTGATTAGAATGTTATCTCTGCCTCAAATGCTTTAGCCATGAAATCATATTACTTAATTTTTGTTTCCTTTAAATTGACTTATCCATAAAGTATTATTTTGAAGATTTTACTGAAAATTCAGTAAGCAATTTGGGTCTATATTACTTACTTTTACCTTTTTAAACTAAGTGTTTTTAACATATTGGAAGAATCAATTAGTATAAGCAGGAATAATTGACAAATTTGCTGAGAAATGGTGCATTACTTATTGAAATTGATGGAATTATGCATAAACAATTAAGTTATTTTGTGATTTATCACTGTCTTAGTTCATTTGTGTTGTTCTAAAATAATACTTGAGGCTGGGTAATTTATGCAGAAAATAGATTTATTTGACTCATGGTTCTGCAGGCTGTACAAGAAGTATGGTGCTGTCATCTGCATCTGATGAGGGCCTCAGGCTGCTTCCACTCATGATGGCAGGGGAAGGGGAGCTGGTGGGTGCAGAGATCCCACGGTGCAAGAGGAAGCAAGAGAGAGCTATAGGAAGATGCTAGGATCTTTTCAACAATCAGCTCTCAAGAAAATTAATATAGTAAGAACTTACCTCAATCCTCCATGGAGGGTGTTAATCTATTGATGAAGGATCTGCCCTTATCATCCAAACACCTCCCATTAGGCCCCGCCTCCAGCAATGAAAATCACATTTTAACATGAGGTTTAGAAGGGAAAATTATCCAAACTGTAAGAGTCACCTTTGTTGTGCAGTTGATACAACTAGTAAAACATAACAACAGATTACTGTCTTTAAAATGAGAAAGTAAGCTATGTATTATGGCAAATGTATGCATTGATTACTACAAAGTATGTCTCCCAAACCACGGTAAACTTTATTATGCGTGACATATGCATGAATATACAGTGCAATAACATAAGCAAAGCATTAGTCGTGTATTAAATTACTAGTGAACCACTTTTCAGTATTGTAGAAACAATTTAAACAAATTGCTTTAATTTCAGACTATGAGTCCTTTCTAGTTTGTGTATTTAAGGAGGATAAGTGCCATTGCCATATAGAGGACTACATTTTATTTAAAAATATCAGTGCTAAAAGTGTGTTTTATACTAGTACATAAGAGACTTGAATATATAGTTAGGATTTTTTTTTTTTTTGAGGCGGAGTCTTGCTCTGTCGCCCAGGCTGAAGTGCAGTGGCACAATCTCAGCTCACTGCAACCTCTGCCTCCCAGGTTCAAGCAATTCTCCTGCCTCAGCCTCCGAGTAGCTGGGATTACAGGTGCCTACCACCACGCCTGGCTAATTTTTTATATTTTTAGTAGAGACAGTGTTTTACCATGTTGGTCAGGCTGATCTTGAACTCTTGACCTCAAGTGATCCACATGCCTAGGCCTCCCAAAGTGCTGGGACTGCAGGCATGAGCCACGGCACCAGGCCTAGTTATTTTGAATTTTAAAGGAGTTGTATATAAGATAATCTGGAAGTTAGAAACATATTTTACAGTGAGGTCTGAAGTTTAGGTCTTCTTCACATCATGAATAATGTTTACACACAGAAACATTGTCCAATTTTCACTTATTCAATGAAAGAATTGGATGGTGTTTCCATGTGTAAACTTTATTCATGTCTGGCAACATTGAATTGAACACTGCGTCTGGTGAGGGGCTCAGATTGCTTCCACTTATGGCAGAAGGGGAAGGGGAACCAACAGGTTCAGAGATCACATGAGGCGAGAGGGAGCAAGAAAGAGCTTCAAGGAGGTGCTAGACTCTTTTGCCATTATTTGTGACACTTACTTCATTGACATTTAAGTAAGCATGAAATAGCAAGTAATTTATCTTTAATGTAACTTAAAATCCACAGTCAAACATTTGGCCATTTTATGCGTTGCAAACAAAAGCTAATGATGACTAGCTATATGTTCATCTTCTCAGGGGTTTGGTTATATCACTGTCTTTATTTACTGTTGAGTATGATGAAAACAATCTGCTTATGCAGTTTAATCCTTTTCAGTTTAGGTAAATAACTGAAATAACCTGCAGAAAAGTGTTTTCTTTTCCAATAAATAGAGATTATTTTAATGTTCATTCTAAATTGATATGGGTCAGGATAAAAAAATTAGTCCAGTTAAATGCCTAGATGGAATGAATAATAAGTTACTATATAGATAATTAAGGAAACAAACAAAATACAAAACTTGTATATTTGTGCACAAATATAGACCTTTTCAAACAGAACACATTTTACATGTTCAGAATAGAAAAATTTTATGTTAGCTGAGTCATTGCCAGGAATCCACAGCTGAATCAAGATAGCTATGTGATTTTCAGTTTTCATGCTAACCTAGCATAGGAACTTGTTCAATCAAGGACTTCTATTTATTTCTATCATTTGCATTTCTCCTCCACATTTGTGCTATTTTTCTGTTATTTATCTTGGCTTCTTCTGTTAGTCTTTTAATTTTTAAGTTATAATTTATTCTAACTTGGTTTTCTAGTATTTGCTTTCTTTTTCTCTTTGCTGTATTCTGTTTCTAACTCTAATTATTGTACCATAGTTGACAACTGTTAAAACAAAGTAAACACAGGGGAGAGCTAATTGTATCCTTCCTTGAAATTGTATTTTTCAGGACTATGCTGAGAAGGAAAATACCATAGCAAAAGCTCTGGAAGATCTGAAGGCAAATTTTTACTGTGAGCTCTGTGACAAGCAGTACTATAAGCACCAGGAGTTTGACAATCACATTAATTCATATGACCATGCTCACAAGCAGGTAAGAAAGAGATGTGAAAAAATTCTGGCATTTCTGGACTTGTGTAATAGTTTTAATTGTGTAGACTCTATGAATTATGATATGATATTCTTATTTAATTTAATTTGATGTACAGTTTTGAAATATAGCATTCTGGGATGATAATTTGATGACTTACAGCAAAATTCTTTTTTTTTTTTTTTTTTTTAAAAAGGCACCAATAGCAAAGTCTGAAATAATCAACATAAAGAAATACCATTCAATTGCCTTTTAATGAGTAAAAGTGTTTTGAAAAAAATATTTTACAAGTGATGATCCTCTTATTGTCCAAATGTATTGTTTTAAATATTTAAATCAATAATTTATGCATTATATTATATATTTATTACATGTTATTTATAAATATAATATATAAATATATTTATCAAAGTTAAATAAAATTTAACATAGTTTTTCACAGAAAGCATTTTGGATTTAAACTACTATGAAAACATGTGAAAAAAAGATTGAGTGTGCTACAAATGGTCCTAGGTTATTGATTGAGTACTTAATATATCTATGATTTTGTTCATTTGAATATTTTCATTTTATTGTCAATTGTAAATCCCAGATTAATTATTACTATCAATTATAAATCCTACATTTTTCAACACTCTATGTAAATGAGTTTTAAATAGTGGTAATGTTATAAATGTAATTAATACAAATTCCACTTTCTAATATGCCTTATATTTACCAATGCAACTTCATTCATTGTTTAGCTAACTTGATACAATACACAGTATTAGCATTCATTTATAAACATTTTCTGTTTTAGCTATCACCCTCAAATACCATGCCGAGTACTCATTTTGGTATGAATTTAAAGGTACATTTTTAAGCAGTTGAACCTGCCCTAACTTTCTGTTATATCAGAGTTATTTATTGTAAGAAAGAAAAAGTAGGGAAAGTGATCATGTTAAACGATAATGAACCAGTTGTGTGTACTTCCTTTGCTGTCAATCCTGCAGTCGTTCATACCAACTACACTGTGCTTGGAGAGGATGGTGTAGGGAAGAATTTACCCTTCAATTACATACTTCACCAATTAATGCATACTTAGCTTAATGATTTGTCCTTGCCTTTCTTTCCCCTGGTAGTAGATATATTGGCCCACTGGTTAAGGGAAAGGTTTTGATGGAAATATTCCTTTTCTTACATAAAAATACATACATATAAGTATATCATTGCTTGATCTGAACATTAACATTCATTAGGAAATGGTATTATTTTGTGATAATATTACTGACATTTTTTTATCAAATAATTCTGGAATGCTGTTTTCAAAGAGTTTAAGTCTGAGAAAGTCATTCCTCTGATTTTTCCTCTGTATCTAAAAGCCTGAGTGTATTGTTACACATATGTCTCATTGTGTAAAGTAGGTATTTGGAAATGCAAGTGTGTTATAAGAATATCTATTATCATTTGCAAAAGAATGCTTCATTTAGCCATATGGCTGTCTTGAAGATAAAACTTACTAAAGTTAGCCCAAGGGCATTTTCAGTTTCTTATTCTTAGTGAACTTAGTATACTATATATATTCTATATAGAGAAGTTAAAGGGAATTCGGGCTGGATCTGGCTTGCAATTTTGGTATTCTAGAGGCCCACCTTTGACAATGCTCAGAGTGATCAAATCCTAAAAACAGCTACTCGATGAAAATACTCATAAACTCTGGTAGACAGCACAGTCCTAATTGATTAATTCAACGTGATATGATGTTCCAGTAGCTAAAAAATATTAAAATCTATAGAATCTTTTATGCCTTCCCCGTAAGATAATAGTGCCTCTTTGAGCGTGTCTTCCTAGAGAATGCTCTCGTTTTTCTGAACAAATACGTCGTCGCTATGACCATCAATCTATACTTCTACCACATGACTCTAACACATTGGTCACTTTGACTGAAGTAGAGGGGGAAACAGATTGGAGATAGACAATTCAGATTTTTCTCTCTTGAGAACTTGAAATTAGGATGTGATTAAAAAGAAAAAAATGCCTAATGTCTGATAATGGCTGTACTTGACACTTAAAAATGTAGGGATTGTTCAGTGGTGAAGTTGATTAAAAAGCTGAGAAAGCTGGTTTGTATAAAGAGAGAACAAAACAAACTTACAAGAGAATGAGTTACAAGTGACCCTGTGACAACTGAGAGTATGGAAATAGCAATTTTGATTCCTAATGGCCTTCAGATTCCTAAAAGCTGTCTTTCCTACAACTTTTATGCAGATCCTGTCCTTGACTTTTGAGAGACATTTCAGCTATGCTAATAAACATACTTAAGACAAAGCAAATGAGCAAACAAAACTAAAACTCCAGCTTAATGCTTATTAATACCTGCAACCAAAAAAGTATCTCTTCATAAAATGTTAAGCTCTCTGAAGATCAAAGCAATCTTTTTGGCTTCCCATAGAAAATACCTTTACAAGAAACAGATACAGGTTGAGTATATCTAATCTGGAAAGCTGAAATCCAAAATGCTCTAAAGTTTGAAACTCTTTGTGTGCTGACATGCATGATGCTCAAAGGAAGTGCTCATTTGGACATTTTGGATTTTGGACTTTTGGATGTGGGATGCTCAGCTGGTTACCTATAATGCAGATATCCCAAAATCTGAAAAAAAAATTTCTGAAATCCAAAGTACTTCTGGTTCCAGCATTTCAGATAAGGGACACGCAACCCATATACTCAAAATCCATATGGCCTTCAAAGACTGCCTAAAAGCAGTCTTTCCTACAACTTGTATGCAGTAAGTGTCACTTAAGCACTTAAGTGTAATATGGGTACTTACATGGAATTAGAGCACTTCCTGAATGGAATTAGAAAAAGGCAAATTGTGCATACTTCTGATGCATTCATTTCCTACAGAGATATGATACCAAGGGCCAATAAATGAATGGAAAAAGGGAGGAGGATTTATTAATGGAATGAGTTCTAACCCTGTCTCTTACCAGCCATATGACTTTGGGTTAAATAATCACATGCCGAATGAACTCAACTGTCTATTATTAGGGAAATTAAATGAGAGAATGCACATTAATATGCATTGCAGAGTACATGGAAAATAGTAAAAACTTAATATTTAATAAGTTTTTATTATTTCTTGCTAAAATTTTTTTCCTCCTAGAATATTTGGGACACTGACAGTTTGCCTTTGAGACCATTCTTTATTTGGGCCTCCCAATGAGGATCTGTTTTCACTTCACGTAGGCTAATAGAGTCTTTAAAACACATCCAGGTAATCTTGACCTAAGAGCTGTTGTGAATGCCTCATATTTCTTTGCAAATCTGATATGACAGAATATGTGTTGCTTTGAACTCTAAACTTCAAAGGAAATTCGTTTTCCTTTCATCCACATTCTCTTTGCATAACTTTAAAATCTCTCTCACTTATCACTAAAACTTGCTAACAGAGGGTTAAAAAGAAAGAAGAAATACAGGGGTACAGATATGATTACAATAGCTCACAAATTACAGTCTCTTTCTTTGAATTTTTTTTTTAACCTTGTAACTCAAAAGATGTTCAATTGTAACCCTTTTAGGGCAGGGACTCTTTCTTACATGCCCTTATCTTCCCGGTATCTGGTGAAGTGTCTTGCACAATTTAGACACAATTAATGCTGCTCATATAAATAAATGTAAAAAGGCTAGAATCAAAATTCATTTTGAGATTTTATATTTTATATTCTTCAGAGTAAAGCAAAGTGTAATGCTTTCATTTTTAAGGTTACAGATATATATGATTAATCTTTCTTTGGAAAATGGAAAATGATGAATACGACACTCAGGATAGTGGTTACTTCAAGGGGTGATGTAGGGTGACGGGATACCATAGGAGACGTAAGTATGTGAAATATGTTCTAATTCTTAAACTGGATAGTGGTATCAGAGATATTCAACTTAGTTTATAATGCTTTATATGATTGCATAGATCAAATACTACATAATAATTCATTAAAGGAGGAAATATCATGAAAAAATCCAATATTTTGATCTCATACTCTCTGAAACTCTACTACCTCAAATATATAGAAACTGGAGAATTATAATTAGTGCTATTGTTAACTCTTCCCTGTGCCATTCAAGTCTTTCACTGTTTCTTAAAAAAATACACAATTTAGACACCCAATTAATGCTGCTCATATATATAAATGTAAAAAGGCTAGTGTCAAAATTCATTTTGAGACTTTGTAATAAGTCAAAATTTTGTGGTAGGTAAGAGCTTCAAAAAACAAAATGATTTATTTATGGATTTAAACATAGATAAAACTATTGGTAAGGAGAATATTACATATGAGGATGGTGTGACTGTTATAAGATGAATGAGGTATTTGAACATTCATAAATGTCCATCCTTCATAAGAGTAATGCTACTGATGATAATAATAGCAACAATTTACATATAATATGTGCACTCTATAAAATTCTTCACATGCATAAAACCATTTAATCTTGATATAGTTTGGATTTACATTGTTTTTCTATGTGAGAACATGATTTAAGAGCAAATAACACTTTCAGAAATGCCTTAGAATTGTCACTTTCATCAGCAGAGCACACAAGATACTCTGAAGGACTCTTCTACTACAAAATAAATAGATCTTCCACAGTACAATTTTCTTAATTCAGTTGCTGAGTTCCTATAAAGGATGATATCTCCAAAGAGACCCTGCTACCAACTCCACCCTTGGAGGCTGAGGAGTAGGAAGCTACTGGCTAAAACTTGGACCTACAGTAATAATCACCTACAAAGAGTGAAATTGAATGAAGAGTAGATACCACTGTGAGCTTTGTAACCTGGAAAGTGAACCATGGACAGCAGTTGGTAAACTCTGATGATGATTTCTGGGTTAAGATGAAAGCTGCACTTAGGTCTTGACTGAAACATAGAAATTACTCCAGAAAAAAAACAAACACAATTTAGATTTTCCACTGAATATTATGAACAAAATAGGAATTCACATCAAAGATTTTAAAAACAAACATATATATACCAAGAGAAAAATCACCAAGAGTGAGAATTAACAGGAAAAAATTACTTAGGTATTGGGTTCATTAAATACAGAATACAATATATATGTATGTATGAAAAGTTTAAATTAGTAAAAAGTATAACAAGAGTAACATCAAAGAACCTTTTAGAAGGACAGTGATGAGTTTTATAACGAACATGTAGAAATGTCCTAAAAGCAAACTGTAATTGTTTAAAATTAAATAGTTTAAGAAAATAAAAGATTAGTTGATGTAGTATTTTAGTTTACTTTACTAGGAGAATAAAAACCGATGAAGAAAAATAAAGTAGGAAATGAAAGACCTTTATCAATAATTACCCAGACTGTATCACAAGGAAAGCAAGAGCTAAAATCTTCTATGTATCCAGAGTGAAGAAATAGATGATTTTCAAAACAGAATAGAGCAATCTAGAATTTGAACCAGAAAATTATCATTCAAGAATTAACAACTAATGAAGACCTACTTCTAGTTTCTTTTGAAAAAGATTGAAAAAGCTCACTAGTTATTAAAGGAAACTAAGATACAAACTGCGTTTAAAAGTAAATGTTTTCATTAAAATGTTATAAATATCTTTCATTAGATTGGCATTCATTTCATAAAATTTAGTAAATATATATGAAAATCTATTTTAAACCAAGAATAAATCTTACTTCTGATCTGCTGATCAGACAAAAGCTATCTAACTTTCATATGAAGAAACATCAGTCTTTGTGATGAAATACCAAACACATTCTTTTTAGGATTATAAATAAGACAAGGATGCCACTATTCTTTGAACAGTATACTGAGGTCGTAGAACAAAAACAAATGAACAACAAAATAGGGATTAAAATGCAGAAACAAAGCTATCATTATATTATTCACAGATCCTATGATGGTCTAATGAGAATTTGAAAAGTTGTCTGGCTATTATATTGCATTTCTGGACTTGCACAAATTTTGAGAAAACAAAAACAAAATTAAATACCAATGAGAAGAACAATAAACCATATATGATACTAAATGATAAACCTAAAAATGCCATACAGCTTTGAATTAGGAAAGTTAGAAAATTGTTTTTAAAATACATTAAATGGAAGGACAAAAACCTGTTCACATATACATATAAAAATAGACATAATCATAGAGACACCAATTTGCCCCAAAACTGACCTCAGATTCAACAAAGCTTTCAGTCTAAATGTCAGTATTTTTTTTGTAATGAACTTCTCAAGCTGATTCCAAAATTTTTATGTAAGAATGAATACGGTCCTGAAGAAATAACTAAAAGTGGTGAGATCTGGCCTAACAGTTACCAAGACTATTACATACAGTTCTGCATTCTGAAGATGTGTTTTGTTGATACAGGTATAGACAGATTGATGAATGGAACAGAATATAGAGCTGTGACACAAAGATTATATTTAGAAATTTATTAAGTGACAGGAGCAGAAAGCAGGTCAATAGTGAAGGGATATACTTTCCAAAACTTTTTATCTGATGATTGATTATCCCTATTTTTAAAAAAGAGATTGATCTTTTCTTCATAGAGTAAACAAACAAAATCAATGTCAGATGAAGAGTTTAAAATCAAAGAGTTTCAAATGGAAGTCAAAACTTTATATATTTTAGGAACATATCTAGGGAATTATTTTTATGACATTGGGGTATATAGGTAAAATTTATAGAAGATATTAAAAGCACATGCCTGTAATCCCAGCACTTTTGAAGACTGAGGCTGGTGGGTTGATTGAACCCAGGAGTTTGAGATCAGCCTGGGCAATATAGTAACACTTTGTCTCTACAGAAAATCCAAAAATTAGCTGGCCATGAAGGGCCATGCCTGTAGTCCCAGCTATGCAGGAAGCTGAGGTGGAAGGATTGCTTGAGCCTGGGAGATGGAGGCAGCAGTGAGCCATGATCCCACCACTGCACTGCAGCCTGGGTGACAGAGCAAGAACCTGTAAACAAACAAACAAACAAACAAACAAACACAAAGTGTTGTGTGAAAGTTTTGTAAGTTTAACTATGTGTAATATGATATTTATTACTAGAAATTTGTAATAATATAAAAAGGCAAGCCAGAAATTGGGAAAATATAACTGCAACTTACAAAACCAAGAAGGATTTAGTATTATGATTTTATTGTAGAAATATGAACACATACGAAAAATAGAAATGGCCCAGTAGAAAACTGAACAAAAATATTTGAGGACATTTTACAAAAAAGGAAACACTAAAGGCTTATATGTGTATTAAAAATTGTTCAAAAATAAGCGACAGTTTTACAACTGCTAGATTAAAAAAATGGTTGATAATATCACGTGATAATGTGGATGAATAGAAAATATTACACATCATTTTTGAAAGTATGATTGATTTAGCAACTCAGGAAAACAATCTTGTAAATTTCTACATTAATATATTAAAACAAAACAAATCCCTAATATCAATTCTAATAGGTATGAACAACAATATTTGTAAATTAATTAGGATATATTCACAAAATGCAAAATTATTCTGCAGTGCAAATTAACTGTAGGTATGTGTTTCATGAAAGAATCTTAGAAATAAAAATAGTGAACAAAAGATTGCAAAGACTACACCTTTTTTATATTCTTCAAAGTAAAGCAGAATGTAATGTTTTCATTTTCAAGGATACAGACGTGATTAATCTCTCTTTAGAAAATGGAAAATGATGAATACAAAACTCAGGATAGTGGTTACTTCAAGAGGTGATGTAGGATGATGGGATACCATAGGAGACGTAACCATGTGAAATATATTATAATTCTTAAACTGGATAGTGGTATCAGAGTTATTCAACTTAGTATATAATGCTTTATGTGATTGCATACATCTCACATCACATACTACATAATAAATCATTAAGCCAGGAAATATCATAATAAAACAAATATTATGATATCAAATTTTCTGCAACTGTCCTACTACAGATATAGAAGCTGTCTTAATTTCAGGGAAATACTAACTCAGTAGTAAGTGGAGAATTATAATTAATGCTATTGTTAACTCTTCCTTGTGCCATTCAAGTCTTTCACCATTTCCTAAAAAAAATGACAAATATCTCCCCTGTTCAGTAATTATCAGAATAATCTTGTTTCAGATTTCATTTTGTTAAACTTTAATCAATATTAAAATAAAATTTTCTATGAAAAATCAAAAGGTAGTGGCATATTTCCATGTCTCTTTCTCTTTTATCATCTGCCCATACCAGCCTCTTTTTATTAATGTAAACAGTGCTCAAATTTCTGTCACACTTATGTTCTTATAGCATGTTTTATTCAAAAGTCTAGAGAAACACAGGATTTTATTAATGCACATAAAATTTGATTTTATGCAGATAAATGTTAAATGCAAATCATTATCTTAAGCTACATCTGCACTAATAGTTAAATTATTATTGTAAAAACATAGGAAATAGCTTTACATAACAGGAAATACAGTATTTTAAGGATAACTATACATCTCAATATTCTGGGATGGTCTCACTTTCTACCACTGTCCTGATTTAATTATGAAAAGTCCTTATTTGGATAATAAATAATATGATCACAATATGTATGTTTGTGGAAAAGCAGCAATATTTTTGGATACTTTTTAAAAAGATGGAAGTCTAAAGGCAATGGCCTAGTTAATGTGACTCTTCATGCTAGTATAATGTAAAGTTAACAGCTATGTGTTAGATAGAGTTTGGATATTTTTGCCCTTGGAATCTCATGTGGAAATTTGAACCCTGATGTTGGAGGTAAGAGGTAAAGGGAAGTGCTTGGATCTTTGGGCTGATCCTTTATGAATGGCTTGGTGCCATTTTCATGGCAATGAGTGAGTTGTCACTGTTACTTCCCAGGAGAACTGTTTGTTAAAAAGAGCCTGACACCTCCTCCCTCTCTTTCTTGTGACCTCTCTGGCCATGTGATCTTCCAATGCTGGCTCCCCTTCTCTTTCTACCATGAGTTAGAGGCAGGCTGAAGTCCTCACCAGAAGCAGATGCTGCCCTCATGTTTCTTGTACAGACTGCAGAACTGTGAGCCAAATCAGCCTCTTTTCTTTATAAATTACTGAGCTTCGGATATTTCTTTATAGCAACACAAATGTACAGAGACAGTGTTCATCATAAATCAGCAATATGTACTTAATTCTCAATTTCAAACTTTCTAAGTGATTCTGTACTTAATTCTCAATTTCAAACTTTCTAAGTGATTCTTTCATATAACAAGATAATTAAAATAGTCCTCAATAAAGGTATGTCACTCTGAATTTTAGTCATTGAGGTAAAAAAAAAAAAAAAAAAAAAGGAAAGCTCAGAATCAGGTAAAGAGAAAAAAATTTCCTGTAGACTTCTTCATCTGCCCTTAAAGTAAAGCCATAGTTGCGTTTGTCCTCTCACCTGGCAGCCTATGGGCAATTCAAAGTTATTTTCCCTGTAAGAGATTTGTCACACTGATGCTATGAAGAGATAGAAAAGGGAATGATTGCCTTATTGCTGCTGCCCCTCAAACATCTTGATTTTTGCTTTAGTGGTTTCAGTGTATCTGAAATACCTCCCAACAGGCACTGAAGTGACCTTCACTTCAGCAAGTCAAGATTCTGTGCTTTGCAGCATGCTATTTTGTTCTGCCCCAGAGGAAGTCAAGGTCAGGCCAGGTTGTTGGAATGTTTTGTTTCTGCCAGGACTTCTATTGCTATAGAAATGAAACAGATTTAGTCCCAAATTTGAGCATTTCATAATAATTTAAACTACTGTTTAGTGATCTGACACTTAAAGGAATTACTTCTTGATATTTGGTAATAGAAATATTCATTTGTGGGGAAAAATGTACTAAAGCTTAATTTAAAAGTAGGAGATACCAGCAAGGTAATGCGCAATACAATCACTTCAAATATCTTCACTGGGATTTTTTGGTGTGTGTGTGGTGTGTACTTCAATCTAATTGAACTTCTGATGATTTTTATTTTAGCCATTTAGAACATTGTTCTCTTAGAACAAATTAAAGACATACAGTTTGCTCCTACAGAGCCCTCAAACCCAAAAATATTTTTGCCCCAAGAAATGCACACAGGCACACACATTTACATATATATAGCTAATTATAAAAGTGTCCTGTTTTGACATTTCTCATTTAAAGCCATAATTGGGATTGAAATAAATTGTATATTTTGTCTTGAGTATGCGCCAGACTCTGGATAAAAGAATCAGTTCTAGCATCTGAAATGTTGCCATTTTTGTACACCTTCCCCAAGTCAACCTTATGGTTCTTCCTTCCCTTCCTTCTGCCATCTCCTTTCAGGTGGATGGCTATCTATTGACTCAGCCTCTGTTGAGGGTAGGGAGCAAAAATTAAAACTGTAAGCAAAGATTTCTGTCATGTTACCTAAATATAATTATTCCCCACCAACAGAAAAAAGAATACAAGAGATAAATGCATCTAATTTTCTGGATTTCATTTTATAAATTCAACTAAGCACTGTAATCCAATAAAAGTCCTACCACATTGAGTTTTTACCACTAAAACTTTTATATGCATTAAAAAAACTATAAGAAAGCCAATTAGAGTCAAAGTGATGCATATTTATTTTTATTTTAATAACCACTTATTAACTCTTGGAAGTATATTCTTCTTATAGTTTACGTGATGACTTGGTTGATGATATCAGTGAAACTGTACAGCTTTATTTTACTATTTTATTTTTAATGCACTTTTTAAATGACCATCCTTTAACAAATACACTTTCTCAGAATAAATCTGTTTGGGGAAATAGTTTGTGAATTTATTGTATCCTTTATTCTCTATAGATTTACTAGTACTTTATTTTATTTTAAAGAAATTGAGATACCTTCTGGGAATTATTCTTAGTAAGTTCAAAATTTTAAGAAGAAAATTCGTCCAAGAAAAAATATGCAAAATATAATATTACCATCATGTGGAGATTTGAGTACAGTACATCCCGAGAATCAAAATTTTTATCTCCTACTAATCCTATCAAGAACTAAACCTTAAATTATCTGCTGAAAGGATTATCTCATAATATATTTAAAATTCTCCTGGCACCTATAGAAATAAGATGTTAGGATTTTTGCTCTCTATGGTAAGAGATAGATATGGTAAACAGCAAGAAAACTTTAATTCTAGTTGAATATGAGAATAACCAGAGAAGTTTTTAAAAACAGCATTCCCAGAGTCTGGTATAGGTCCATGCTACCTTCTTTCTTTGAAGCTTTCCAGAAAATTATAGTTTGAGGCCAAGGTTGGAAAAGAGAGTCAAAATGCCAAGGATCATGAGATTACTGTTACTTCCCCTTTGATGACGTTTCATCCTTCTATGATACAGAAGAATAGTGAAGTACATCTCTACTTGTTTCAGAATACTTGTTGAAAAAATAGTATGAAAAAAAATAAAGAGAGAAACAAAGAGAATGGAGAGAAGCAGTTAAGCAAGTGTATTGTGTTCTCCTTTCCCCAGGCATTGACCCATAGATGGGGAGATGCATTACAAAAATACAAAGAAAGTAGGGACTCTGGACAGAAAGTGTGTTTTGGGCAACTTGCTCCACACCAATTTGTAACTCAGCCATTGTCAATCATCTCAATTTGACAGCAGAATGTGTTATGCAACAAGTTTGTTGGTTGGCCTTCCCAGATTGCTGTGTTTAAATTTGCCATTAATGTTGCCAAGAGTTTCTCTTTTACTCTCTTTAGAGGGCTCATAAGATAACTGATTTGAGACCTGGTGATCCTGCTATGGACAACAAAGAAATGCAGGTAGATTATGTGAGCCAAAGAGTAGGATTGAGGGCACAACAAGACTCAGAGATGTCTATTTTACCAGGGAGAACTACCATAAAGCTGGGTTTGAGTCACCTGAAGAAGGTTACTGAGTCTTCAATCAAAGTTGTAAAAATACACAATGGGCTATACTAGCTTCTGACTTCAATAACGGAGGCAGCAATATGATATGTGATTAGAGGAATCAGGTATTTTATATAGAAAGTGTAAGGATTTTGGTTGTCAAAAGGACTTATAAGCCATCTCCTGGCCCTCGGCATGCCCTCAAACAAAGAATATTTGGAAGGAGCAAGGATCATGAAAAAGAAATTGAAGATACTTAGCAGTTATCTCAAAAAACTTGTCAGTAAATTATGTATTTAAAATATGTTGGAATACTATTCATTTTCTACAATTCAGTGGAGGATGGCTCAGGTAAACATGAAGGTAATTTATTTAAAAAATAAGAAAGCAAAAATGTATTTTCACATTTGTGATGTATAGAAATTTTTCACCCAATATGGTTACATATTTTACCAATGAGCCCTATTATTATTGTTGATAATAAAAATATTTGTTTTTTTATTCTTTAAGCTATGAGAATCACCAGACCATACCCGAATTTTCAGAAATTTCCAAATTATATCAAAATTGATCATGAATAAACAGTCTATGGAATGGTTCACTTATTATGCTTACCTATCATAATATTTACCTATATTTAAGAATAAGATGAACTACACTTAGAAGTCATCAACTAGTGTCTTAAACATAACTCACTCACAATAACCTGGATAATTTATGACAAAAAATTATTTCTATACTACTACAAACAAAATAATGCCTCAAGGAGTACTAGAAATGAAGAAAACAAGATATATTTGTGTGTGTTGTGTGTGAGAGAGAGAGAGAGAAAGACTGTCTCTCTTTGACAAATGAGAGTTCTGACGGTCTTTAACTCACTTAAATTATATAAAATTGACTTCTTTATTATGGTCACACTGTGGGAAAGCAGAACATAGTGAAGTTTTCAACCTCATTTCCAACAAACATTTCTTTCTTTTTTCTTTTTTTTATTTTTAAGCTTTTATTTTATCACTCTTATCAAACACACATCAGAAAGCATACCAACCGTGCACCTATGGTAAATCAATTTACAACAAAACTGAACAAGGCAATTGTGTTTACAGAAAAAGTCTTCAGCAAACAAGTATGCAATAGAGTCAACTGAAACACATTGTTCATACTTTTTAGGAATATAGGAAGGTGGAAAATAAAAGTCCTTTGCTGTTCAGCAGGAAAAAGAGTCTAAAAGACTTGAATGGAAATCAGAAATTTAGGGATTTGAGAAAATAATTTTTTGGTACTGACACACGTCTACATACATAGCCCCACTTAGTTTTTGTTTTGTTTTTGTTTTAAATGAAACCTCACAAACAATGAGACATCGCAAAGAATACAGAACCATAGTGCCAAGAAATGCCAAGACGAATATGCTACTGAAACATCTGGTAGAAATGTTATAGACAACTATTCACTATGTATTGTAACATTCTTGTGGTTCTGAAGTGAAGGTAAATCAACAGGAGAGATTACTGCTTGTAACTGGCTTTGGTTTAAGCAATTTTTCACATTTTTTTTCTAACCATACCTTCTTATCAAAAATGTAGCAATTACATGTTACTGAGGAAAAATAGTACTAGGTTTTAATATTTGCAACCAACTACTTCAGCTGACACAGGATGCCATCAACTGTTAAAATTTATTGATCATAATTAGATTTTCTAAGAGTGATCAACAGATAGCAAAGATGGAGCCCTTTTGGGAAAAAATAAAATCCCTTCTACCCCAGATTTGTCACTGTTAAGAGGTTATAAAGGAAAGTTAAATTATTTAAGATATTTCAAAAAAAATTAAGAATGGAAGAGTAAGTTATGCTGGAAAAGATATGACAGCTTTGCCCTCTGCAAAGTAAATCATCTACAGAGATGCAGCTTAACTTTTTTTATTACAATAAACATACTTCCATAAGGTGCTGTAACTGTGCAGCTAGTTCTTTTCTTTGTAGAAAATTATTTTTACTGAATGTTTCACTCATCTATGCTTTTTCAAGTTGCTATTGTTAAGACACTTTTTTAAAAAAAAATTAGACTTGGGAGAAGTTATAATATAGGCAAACACAAGCTATTGTGAAACCTAGTATCATCAATTCTTCATCTATTGAAATTCTTTTGTGTCTTAGTAATCAATTATTCTGTGGACAGACAACTTTTTTTTGAGATCTCATGTTTCTTTGTCTGTTGTGTGCTGCTGTAACAGATTACGTTGAGACTGAGTATTTGTTTGGATAGAAATTTATTGGCTGACATGTCTGGAAGCAGAGAAGTTCAAGATTAAGGAGACAACATCTCCTGAAGGCCTTCTTGCTGTGTCATCCCATGGTGGAAGGCAGAAGGGCAAGACAGAGCAAGAGGGTGCCCAATTCACTCTTTTATAACAACACCAATGCCACCTATGACGGCAGAAGCCCTCGTGGCCTTATCATCTCTTAAAGGTCTCATCTTGAAATATTGTTACAATGACAATTAAATTTCATAAGAATATGATGAATTCAGAATATGGAAAAGAATGAAGATCATCGACATTCAGGAGATGGTTGAAACTCAATCCAATAATTCTAAGCAATAAAATAAAATGATACAGGAGATTATAGGTGGAATGTCTATTTTAAGAAAGAATCAAAATGAGCTGATAGAGCTGAAAAACTCACTTCAAGGACTTCAGAATACAATCCCAAGTAGTAACAGCAGAATCCATCTAGCTGAGGAAACAATCTCAGAGCTTGGAGGCCTACTCCCTGAATTAACTCAGTCAGACAAAAATAAAGAGAAAAGAGTAAAGGGGAATGAATGAAACTTCTGAGAAATATGTGATTATGTGAAGAAACCAAGTCTGTCACTCACTGGCATCCCTGAAAGACAGGTGGAGAAAGCAAGCAACTTGGAAAACGTACTTCAGAATATCATCCATGAAAATTTTCCCAATCTTACTTAGATTTGAATCAACATTCAAATTATGGAAATGCAGAGAACAAGATATTACGTGAGAAAACAATCTGCAAGACACATAGTCATCAGATTCTCCAAGGTAAAAATGAAAGAAAAACTATAATACTAAAGGCAGCTAGAGAAACATGGCAGTTCACTTATAATGGAAGCCCCATTAGGCTAATAGCAAAATTGTCAGCAGAAACCCTAGAAGCTAGAAGAGATTAGGGGTCTATATTCAGCATTCTTAAAGAAAAGAATTACTAAGAGTTTTTTTTCTTTATTAGTCTAGCTAGCCAAGCCAAGCTTCATAAACAAAGGAGGAATAAGATACTTTTCAGACAAGCAAATGCTAAGGAATTTCATAATGACCAAATAACTACCAGACCTGCCTTACAGGAGGTCCTGAAGTGAGTGCTAAACATACAGGAAACACTATGATTAGCCACTACAAAAACACACTTAAGTATATAGAACAGTAACCCTGCAAAGCAACCATGTAAACAAGTCTATGTAATAACATCTGACTATATCATGGCAGGAACAAATCTTCACATATCAATACTACCCTTGAATGTAAATAGGTTAAATGCCCCAATTAAAAGGCACAAAATTGTAAGTTGGATAAAGAGCAAGACCCAATGGTATGCTGGTTTCAAGAGACCCATCTCATGTGCACTGACACACATACACTCAAAGGAAAAGGAGTGGAGAAAAATGTACCAAGCAAAGAGAAAACAGAAAAAAGCAGGGGTTCCTATTCTAATTTCAGACAAAACAGACATTAAAACAACAAATATCAAAAAAAGACAAAGAAGGATATTATATAATGATATAGAGCTCATATCAACAAGATGATTACAAGAAGATCTAACTATGCTAAATATGTCCACATGCAACATGGGAGCACGCAGATTCATAAAGCAAGTTCCTAAAGACTTATGAAGAAAGAGACTTCAATAACCATAACATAATACTGGAAGAATTCAATACCCCACTGACAATATTAAACAGATCATCGAGGTACAAAACTAACAAAGATATTCAGGACTTGAACATAACATTTCACCAAATGGACCCAATAGATATCTATAGAGCACTCTACCCCAAACAACGTTATATACACTCTTCTCATTTTCACATGGCACATACTCACGATCATATAAAACAATGCTCAGCAAATTAAAAAATAATAATAAATTGAACCACATTCTTACAAAATAGTGAAATAAAAATAGAAATCAATACTAAGAAACTTGCTCAAAACCATATAGTTACATGGAAATTAAACAACCTGCTCCTGATTGACTTTGGGTGAATAATGAAATTAAGGCAGAAATCAAGAAATTATTTGAAACTAATGAGAAGATGCAACATACCAGAATCTCTGGGACAGAGATAAGGCAGTGTTAAGAGGGAGGTTTATAGCACTAAATACCCACATTAAAAAACTAGAGAGATCTCAAATTAGCAACCTAATGTCACAACTAAAGGAACTAGAGGATCAAGAGCAAATCAACCATAAAAACCCTGGAAGATAACCAAGGTAATAAATATAATTCTGTACATAGGCCCTGGCAAAGTTTTCATGAAAAAGACTCCAAAAGCAAGTGTAACTAAACCAAAAATTGACAAATGAGATCTAATTAAACTAAAGAGATTTGTACAGCAAAAGAAATTGTCAACGAAGAAACAGACAACCTGCAGAATAGAAGAAAACACTTGCAAACTATGCATCTGAAAACAGTCTAATATCCAGAATCTGTAAGGAAGTTAAACAAATTTACAAGAACAAAAACAAACAACCCCATTAAAAAGTAGGCAAAAGACATGAACAGACACTTTTCAAAAGAAGATATACACATGGCCACCAAGCATATGAAAAATGAACATCACTAATCATTAGACAAATGAAAATCAAAACCACAGTGAGATACAATTTCACACTAGTCAGAAAGGCTAAAAATAAAAAAAAAAACGACAGGCTCTAGCAAGGTTGCTGAAAAAAGGGAACACTTATACACTGCTGGTGTGAAGGTAAACTGGTTCAACCACCATGGAAAACAGTTTGGTGATTTCTCAAAGAACTCAAAGCAGAATTAACCTTTGACCCAACATTTTCACTATTGGGTATATACTCAAAGGAATATAAATCTTCTACTATAAAGGACACACATGCTTATGTTCATCACAGCACTATTCACAATAGCAAAGACAGGAAATCAAGCTAAATGCTCATCAAAAGTAGAGTGGATTAAAAAAATGTGGTATATTTACACCATGGAATCCTACACAACCACATAAAAGGATGAGATCATGGCCTTTGCAACAACATGGACAGAGCTGGAGGCCATGTATTAGTCTGCTTTCATGCTGCTGATAAAGACATACCTGAGACTGGGAAGAAAAAGAGGTTTATTTGGACTTACAGTTCTGTATGTTCTGAGGAGGTCTCAGAATCATGGCTGGAGGTGAAAGGCACTACTTACATGGCAGCAGCAAGAGAAAATGAGGAGGAAGCAAAAGTGGAAAGCCCCAGTAAACCCATCAGATCTTGTGAGACTTACGCACTTTCACAAGAACAGCACAGGAAAGACCGGGCCCCATGATTTAATTACCTCGCCAAGGATCCCTCCCACAACATGTGGGAATTCTGAGAGATACAATTTAAGTTGAGATTTGGGTGGGACACAGCCAAATCATATCATTCCAACCGTGGCCTCTCCAAATCTCATGTCCTCACATTTAAAAACCAGTCATGCCTTTCCAACAGTCTCCCGAAGTCTCAATTCATTTTAGCATTATGCCAGAAGTCCACAATCCAAAGTCTCATCTGAGACAAGGCAAGTGCCTTCCATCTATGAGCCTGTAAAACCAAAAGCAAGCTAGTTTCTTCCTAGATACAATGGAGGTAAAGTTATTGGGTAAATGCAGCCATTCCAAATGGGAGAAATTGGCCAAAACAAAGGAGTTTCAAGGCCTGTGTAAATCTGAAATCCAGCTGGGCACTAAAATCTTAAAGCTCCAAAATGATCTCCTTTGACTCCAGGTCTCACATCCAGGTCATGCTGATGCAAACGGTCAGTTACCATGGTCTTGTGCAGCTCGGCCCCTGTGGCTTTGTAGGGTACAGCCTCCCTCCCAGCTGCTTTCACAGGCTGGCATTGGAGTGTCTGTGGCTTTTCCAGGCACACAGTACAAGTTTTCAGTGATCTGCAATTCTGGGATCTGGAGGATGGTGGCCCTCCTCTCACAGCTCCACTAGGTGGTGCCCCAGTAGGGACACTGTGTGGGGGCTCCAATCCCACATTCTCTTTCTGCACTGCCCTAGCAGAGGTTCTCCATGAGGGCCCTGCCGCTGCAGCAAACTTTTGCCTGGGCATCCAGGCATTTCTATACATCTTCTGAAATCTAGGCAGAGGTGCCCCAA
Source organism: Pongo abelii (assembly GCF_028885655.2). NCBI lineage: Eukaryota > Metazoa > Chordata > Mammalia > Primates > Hominidae > Pongo > Pongo abelii. The sequence goes on from NC_071996.2 coordinate 87,613,592, forward strand.
CCTCAGTTCTTGACTTCTGTTCCCCTGCAGGCTCAACACCATGTGAAAGTTGCCAAGGCTTGCGCTTGCACCCTCTAAAGCCACAGCCCAAGCTGTATGTTGGCCCCTTTCAGCCATGGCTGGAGCAGCTGGGACACAGGTCACCAAGTCCCTAGGCTGCACACAGCCTGGGGACCTGGGGCCTGGCCCACAAAACCACTTTTTCCTCCTAGGCCTCCGGGCCTGTGATGAGAGGGGCTGCCATGAGGGTCTCTGACATGGCCTGGAGATATTTTCCCCATGGTTTTTGGGATTAACATCAGGCTCTTTGCTAACTAAACAAATTTCTGCAGAAAGCTTGAATTTCTCCCCAGAAAATTAGATTTTCCTTTCTATCACACAGTCAGGCTGCAAATTTTCCAAACTTATATTCTCTGCTTCCCTTGTAAAACTTAATGCCTTTAACAGCATCCAAATCACCTCTTAAATGCTTTGCTGGTTACAAATTTCTTCTGCCAGATACTCTAAATCATCTCTCTCAAGTTCAAAGTTCCACAAATCTCCAGGGCAGGGGCAAAATGCCACCAGTCTCTTTGCTAAAACATAACAAGAGTCACCTTTGCTCCAATTCACAATGGGTTCCTCGTCTCCATCTGAGATTACCTCAGGCTAGACCTTATTGTACATATCGCTATCAGCATTTTGGGCCAAGTCATTAAACAAGCCTCGAGGAAGTTCCAAACTTTCCCACATTTTCTTGTCTTCTGAGCACTCCAAACTTTTCCAACTGCCTATTACCCAATTTCAAAGTTGCTTCAACATTTTCAGGTATCTTTTCAACAAACCCCACTCTTGATACCAATTTACTGTATCGGTCCTTTTTGGTCCACTTACGTGTTGATAAAGACGTAATTGATACTGGGAAGGAAAAGAGGTTTAGTTGGACTTACAGTTCCAAAGGGTTGGTGAGGTCTCGGAATCATGGTTGGAGGTGAAACGCACTTCTTACATGGTGGTAGCAAGAGAAAATGAGGAGGAAGCAAAAGCAGAAACCCCTGATAAACCCATCAGATCTTGTGAGACTTATTCACTATCACAAGAACAGCACAGGAAAGACTGGCTCCCATGATTCAATTACCTCCCCCTTGGTCCCTCCTACAATACATGGGAATTCTGGGAGATACAATTCAAGTTGGGATTTGGGTGGGGACACAGCCAAACCATATCAGGCCACTATCTTAAGTGAATTAACACAGGAACAGAGAACCAAATACCACATGAAGTCACTTATAAGTGGGAGCTAAACATTGAGTGTATATGGACACAAAGAAGGAAAAAACAGACACCAGGGCCTACTTGAGAGTGGAGGGTGGGAGTACGGTAAGAGTTGAAGAACTACCTATTGGGTACTATGCTTATTACCTGGGTTACAAAACAATCTCAATAAGAAACCTCCTCTACATGCAATTTACCTGTATTACAGAACTGTACATGTACTCCTGAACCTAAAATAAAAATTTTTAAGGAAAATTTAGAGAATTTTACTATGTAAAAATAATTCTGCATAGAATTTACTTTGGGACATACTTAAATATGATTATTTAATTATGATAATAAGCACATGAAAGCAATTATAAAATTTTCTCTGAGAAGTTAAGCAGAATTTCAAGTGAAGTTATCCATGAATTTTTCCTAACCTCCACCTCAAATTCTACTACTCATTTCCATTCTCTTCCTAGGTTTTGAAAATCAAATGTGTAAGAGATGTAATATATGTGTGGCTATTGAAAAGCACATGCAGAAACCATTTTCAGGATATGGTATGCTGTGCCCTTGGCTCCACTAAAGCATCCATCTTGTTATTTAGAACCCTTGCTCAATTTTGTTCTCTGATCTCTCTGTTGGTATGTATTCTAAGCATAGATATCTCATCCCAAAGTGATGGATACAAACTTTGAAGAATTTTACCTGAATCTACACTGCAGTGCCATAAAGTTTAAACATCAGTATGTCAGAATCATGGAGTCCAGAACTACTCCTAAGTTCTAAATGCTGCCTAGAAAAAGAGAACAGAGTTTCAGGCACTGGAAACTCAGGAATTTTGCTGTTTTTATTGTTGTTGTTTTACTTATTGGAGGCATAAAAAAGAAGAAAAAATGGTAGAAAAGTTAGAACATGAGAGGGGAAGAGAATACCTATCCTCTGCTTTTCTTAGTAAATCAAATTGCTGTTATACACTGGTTTTGTTCAAAGACTAAATTTTAAAGCTATTTACATTTCATGAATTGCTATTTCTTTTCACTTTTTATAAAAAGTGTTTGTGTGTATGTGTGTATAATAAGTTTGTAATCTGAAAAAAAACCCTGTTTATTTTACCCTAAAAACAAAACTTTTTTCGTTCTGTGTATGTGTGCATATTTTAGATAGACATTATTTTGCACTCCACATTATTCACTCCAACATTGTCAACAGCATGTATTTTAGTTTTTGCAAAATTTGTTTAATAATCATGTTAATTGATTCACAATTTCTCTTCATGTATTTTTTTTTCTTTTTACTTAAACATTTCCCATTGTTTGATTTGAGTTTCTTTCAGTATTTAAATTTCGGGATACTGATACTTTCTTCAGACTTAATTTTTTAACCTTGTTTTAAGACTCTAAAAATGAATATGAAATACAGAAATTATGTTAATTTTTGTTTTATAAAATGTATGACGATCTAATTGAGACGTGATGTACTAATTTTCTAGAAAGCAATTTTCAAAATGGTCACACATGTCAGAACTTCCATAAGCAATTTTATTTTTATTATTGTCAAAATAAATACATTTAAGTGCCATGAATCATTTGATTTGAAATTTAATTACTAGTATAAAAATAACACTTGCCTGCAAGTTCTGCACATGTATCCCAGAACTTAAAGTAAAATAAAAAATAATATTTGAAATAATTTTTATATTAAAGCTGTAGTATATTAAAAATATGTATGTTAACATGCATATATTTGTTTCTTTAAGTACAGATATAGATATATATTATTGAATATTAAAGCTGCCCACACACATACATACACACATTTGTGTGTATGTGTTTTGATAGGAAAATCATTGTCACTGCTACTTAATGTTTCTTCTTATTCAATAGCATGCCTCACTAAATACAAGGTACCTAAACATACACCAGAAATGCACATAAAATACGTTGAATTCAAAAATCATTGAAACAGATATCTTAATACAAAAATCATTTTCTTCATATGGTTTTTACTAAGTAGGAAACTTAAACATGAAATGATACAATTATTCCCCCATTTTCACACCTGCTTAAATTTTTTCTAAGTGTTTTTGTAACAATTTGGAAAATATTGCCCATTTACTTAGTCCAGGATAACTGCTTGTATTTTTGTAAAACAAGCAGATATTAATGTGGAGAGGTTGATACCACTTTAGTGGTATTCCTTGGGATAACCAAAGATAACAGTCAGATCATTAGCATGATGAGTTCCAATCACGGAAAGTATGATTAATGTCACAAAAATCTGCTAACAAAATCCTCCACACAATGTTAAAAAAAACTTCTTTTCATAGCTGACTGGTAATTTTTAAAAATGTAACTGTGTTGCCTTATTCAACAAAAATATTTACTAAAAGCTTGTATAACTTCGTTGACAAGAATAAATGCTAGATGTTAACCCCCAACTTTATTTTCACCACAGACATTGCTGTGGGCTGCAGAAGCTCATTTGCCCTGGAGTCCTTAAAGAAAACTATCAACAATGTTGCAGTCCAAATGTAATTCACATAGTAGGTTCAAGTAAGACTGCAAAAGTGAAGTGAGTTCAGTTTCTGTTTCTTAGAAGCAAATGCTTCTTGGAACTGAATGGCACTAAAGAATATATGAGAAGCAAAGAGAAAATGAAAGCACATAGAGGCTTTAGACCTCATCAACTCTGGTTGTATAGGAAGAAGCCATTTTTGCTCAATCATATATATTCTAAATATTTATTTTCTATTTTGTAACTGTAACTCTCCAAGATACTTCACTCTATTTACTAAATAATGATTAATAGTAATCATATTAAAATGCAACAGTCCTTGAGAATAAATTGGTTTCCTTCCAAAATTAATTATTCCTTAAAATTCCCTTCAGTTTAAAAAATTGATGTTTGATATAATTATTTAAATATTTTATATCTGATTTATTATATTCTATAATATCTGGTTCATTATATATTATATATTATATATAACATATAGATTATTTACACTATAGTATATGTGTAAAATATATATATTACATATTATACATCTATGTTATTCATATATTATACACGTTATATGTTGCACACAAATGCAGATACCTACACTTAATCAAGGAAGTTTTACACCATGGATACCACCATTGTGAGAACAAAAGATAAAATAGTGAGCAATACAACCACAATCTTGGTTTAGTTCCTCCATTTCCCACAATTAGATCTTGTATTAAAAATTCAAATTAATATAAGCCAGAAACCTTGTTTCTGCAGGCTTTGGAAATTTACCTTTCCTTAATGCCAAGCTGACATTCTCCATAGGTCCCACTATGGTTGTCAGCAGGAAGTTTATTTTTCCTGTCCCCTGAACAAAGTATTGCAATGATTTCTAAAATATGGTTAAATATTTACAAAGCTGCCTGGATTGTTCTTTGTCACTTTAGTCTTGCTCTATACTCTGGTTTTACTCCTGGCATCTGAACTCAGAGTATCTTCTTCAGACAGTTACGTCTTCCACTCCATTACGTTATACCAATGTTGGCAGGGGGCTCTACAGAAGTCTCCTAAACTTAGTTAAAATCATAATGGAATGCTTAATAAAATTTTACTGCATTGTGCTATTTGGAAATAATAGAAAGAAATTACAGAGTAAAAAAGAAAAACTCAACATGTCTATTTGACATACTGTTTCTGATATTTACAGGTCTGTAGGGAACCACTTACTGTTATTCTTTTTTTCTCAGCGCTGTATTTGACAAAGGGTCCACTTTTTCTCTGATTTCAAAGCACAGTCCTATGTTCTTTCTACCTAGACTCTAGGGTACTGAAACTAAATTAATGAAAAACATATTTTTTGTTTGCTAGTCTTGTCCATATTCTTTATGTACCTAACAATCGACAAAGAATTAATTTTATCCAGGATTAACAATATTTACATTTTAAAGAGGAATAGTGTCTTTCTTAGTTATCTAAAAGCTCATTAATTTAAAATTATAAATTGGTGTGACCTTGACCAAACCATTAGTCACATTGCAGTGTTTATCCTAAAACAAAAAATTACGTGATATCAATATTTCTAGAAAAACCAAAACTGCTTATATTAGAAAAATGTGCTCAAGTTGTGGAAATAACAGAAAGAAATTACAAGGAGAAAAACAAAAGACCTATTTGACAGTTTACTATTGAATTCTTTATATGTGGGTAACATAGGTTTTCTGCAGGAACTTGCCTTACTTCTCTTCATCAATGTTTATTTTATAATTATTAGTTTTGAAAACCAAAGCAACATTTCCACACTAATTTTTCTCTTTTCAATGAGATTCTATTACAAAGAACATTAATATATCACATAGAAAGCAATTTTCTCTCAAATTTTTATCATCTAATAAATATTTGGTGAGAAAAGTGTTCCTAAAATACCAATTTTTATTCAGTAATTTTAGCGGAGCCCAGCCCCATGGCGCGTCAGCAGTCAGAATTAGAGAAAAACAAGGGTAATGTGCATTTTTTGGGTTGTTGAAAGACTGTGTGGGCTCAGTGAGAAAGGGTGAGAAATGACAGAAGAGGAAAGATACCATAAGCATTTTTCACCTCCACCTTCTATTCCTCACATTGTTGTGTTCTTTCTTTTCTTTTTTTTTTTTTTTTTTTTTTGATGGAGTCTTGCTCCGTTGCCTAGGCTGGAGTGCAGTGGCACGATCTCGGCTTACTGCAACCTCCGCCTCCAGGGTTCTAGCGAATCTCCTGCCTCATCTCCCCAGTAGCTGGGATTACAGGCACACGCCACCATGCCCAGCTAATTTTTGTATTTTTACAATATGCAGGGTTTCGCCTGTTGGCCAGGCTGGTCTGGAACTCCTGATCTCAGGTGATCCACCCAGGCCGGCTTCCCAAAGTGCTGGGATTACAGGTGTGAGCCACCGCACCCAGCCGTGTTCTTTATTTGAAAGCAAATATACACACAAACCTGAAGTCCTTACCTCATGTCTCTTTATCTTAAGGGTGTTTTAATTCTGCCTGGTTGTATTTATGATTATATTTTGTTCATTATTCCCTGTGTTATAATCAATATTGATGGTTTCATTGTTTTTTCATAAAGAAAAATTATATAAAGGAAGGCTAGAGGCTAAACTTTTGAGTTAAAAATAATATATCGTATTTTTCCACTGTAACTGGATAAACATTTATCACATCTAAAGTTTAGAAACACTCTGTAAAATATGCTGTGATAGTCACTTGAAGATATTTAATTTTTTATTTTCAATTTAATATATAAAAGACATTATCCACAATTATATATTAAAATATTCTCATCCTAAAAATTAGAAAACATTATTATGTAAAAAATAAGCATATTTACCTGTTGATAATACTTTTTAAATGTGTTTGCTCCCTGATATATGAAAAATTTGGTAAGGTAACTTGCTTTAGTATGAGTCCTAACCTACTTAGGACTCAAAGAAAATTGCTAATCGTTTATCTATTCAGTTGTTGTTTTATTGCTTAGATCATTATAGAAGTATTTCTTAATTTACACCCTAAATTTTCAAGCACTGAGTTTATATGCTTGTAAGATTAATTTATTTTGTTGTAGAAGTATATCATATAATCATTTTTATTAAGTCTGCAAATTGCTAGGATCATTATGTACATCAAATGTTAAATTTTCAAATGCAAGTATTTAAACTTTTATTTTATAAATTAAATTAGTCCCTCAGGGACTAAATTTCACCAATGAAAGATAATAAAATAAAGATATTCTAAAATATTTCATAATCTTTTACATTTTTATTTTAAAACTACTAATTAATAATGGATAGCATGTTTTAGAATTCTATGTGAAGTACACAGCATTTGAAAGGGTTGAATTGTTGATCATATATTGTATGAGTCTTCATAGACTTTGTGAAGATCATGTTTGAGATATCATTGATGAGAGTGTGCATCAATTCGTTGATATATACTGAACTTTTTTTGTTATATTGATGTCTTAGATATAGTTTCACTTTATTCCCTGGAGCAGTGTCTAATTGATACATGGTAACTGATTCTGTAACTCCATACTTTCAAGAGACTGGACGATCTTTAAATATAAGAAAGTAGTAGATTCAGAATGCCTAGCAAGTGCCCATAATGCTGTGCACATAAAATTCTTCTATAAATAAAATTGTCTAATCATAAAACCTTTCAATTTCTTATCATTTTTATGATACTCTGTTTGAGAACAACAATACATTATTAATTACAAGAAGATCATGTTTTGATATTAACAAAGTGTTCCTAGATTTAAGATATGGAAAGGAAACAAAGCTTACCCCGTTTCAGTTACTGATGCTATAAATAATAAAATCAAAGGTAACAAAACACTAATTGATGCTGCATTAAGCTTTACTCGGTGAGGGGGTATGCCAACCCACATGCCATTAAGAAAAATCAATACTGTTTGTTTAAAATGTGTTCATATTACTACATATACACCAAATTTATTAAATTTAAATGCTACATGGAATGTTTCATATGAATATTTTGTCTCTGAGATGACTTGAATACATACATTTTAATCATTACTGATATATTTGTAGTCATTTTTACTATTAAAAATTTTTTTATTAATGTATTTTTATTAGCATACTTTTGCCCTTTTAATTATGTTGGCTTGTTTTTATTTATCTCTCTACTACCCTTCCTTTTACTTTTTTGCTAGTTTTAAAAATCTAGATTATACTTTTATTAATTACCCTTGATCTCTAATACACATTTTTATATTACTATATTGATAAAATTATTATATATGACATGTTAAGCGAATATAATTATCTTTGTGTATTTACTTAAGATATACTTAAGATTTTGTTTTGTTTTGTTTTTGAGACAGAGTCTTGCTCTGTCGCCCAGGCTGGAGTTCAGTGGCGAGATCTGGGCTCACTGAAAGCTCCGTCTCCCGGGTTCACGCCATTCCCCTGCCTCAGCCTCCGGAGTAGCTGGGAGTGCAGGTGCCCGACACCGCGCCCGGCTAATTTTTTGTATTTTTTTGTTTTTAGTAGAGACGGGGTTTCACCGTGTTAGCCAGGATGGTCTCCATCTCCTGACCTCGTGATCCCCTCCACCTCGGCCTCCAAGATTCTTAAGATATACGTAAAAATAGGCTACAATGAAGTTCAAGATTATTTACTGTATCTATTTCCTGTGCCTTCAAATGAAGTACTTTACATCAGGTGCTTCTATGGCACATTGTGCAAATTCATACCAACCTTCTCTCTGTGTAACCTAGAATTTGAGTTCCATCTATTTATAATACACGAAACTACACAGCTGGTGTTCTAGTCCAACAAGCTGAAGCATCAGTCTTTTTATGCTCGTGTGTGTGTGTGTTTGTGGGTGGGTGGGGGTGTGTGTGTGAGAGAGAGAGAGAGAGAGAAAATTATGTATTTTTTAACTTGCTATATTTTTTATTTCTATATATTTTGGACAGAGGACAGGGACCTCAAAGCATGATTAAACGATAACTCAATAACTTAAATATGAATCTTTAAGAAGCATTTTAAGATGGAATTATTGTTATGAACAAAGTCAGCTCATGCTCTCTGATACTCAGATGTTCAAATGAATACTGAATCGTTAATAAAAGCAGAGAGAATACACACACACAAATATCAGGCAACTAGGTGCTTATTAAAACAGAAATAGAAATACATAGCAAGCTATGGTCATTCAAAGAGAATTGTGCTACTTTCTTACTCCATACTAGTCTGAAAACTCAATTATAATTCTGTGCCTAATCTTTCCCAGAAGGCTCTCAAGTCACTTAATTAAAATAATTCTGAACTAAGAGAAGAAAATGTTCTTGCAATTCTCAACTCTAGCAAAGAAATGCCATGGGATTTTACTTCAACCTTGATTTTCTTTTGTTTTCAAATTTAAAGTGTTTAGTAATTTCACTGTAAAAAAGTAAATTTGCAGTAAATCTAAAATGTAGTCTTTAGTTCAGCACTTGAACAAACTTTCTCTTCACAAAATGTATTGATTTTGCTATGCATTTTAGTCTATGTCGGCATTGACTTTCGTTTTAAAACTATATATAGTTTTCTATTCTTTCAGCATGTAATAAAGTTAAATTAGAAATATGTATGTGCTAACATAAAAACACATTGTGTTATTCATACTATAAACATATATGAATAAATACTGAACTCTAGTTTATTAAAAACATGGGGACATTGTGCAATGTTATTTGCCACGTGTTTTTTTTCTGCAAATTTTTGAATGTTTGAAATAATAAAAATGGCTGGATTCTCAAGCCAGACTAACACAAAACACGTCTTACCTAGTATCAATCATCCCTAATAATTTCAGGATAATAAGTGAAGCAGTAAGAAATCTGGGACCTCTAACAGAACTCCCAAGGTGCTCTAACTCCCTATCAGGATGCATTCATGTACCAAATTTATACATGAAATCTAAACAATATGTGTGATTGGTATCATTTATACATAAAGAGCCACTCATGTCATGAAACATCTTCGTATTATACTCAGATAGGGATACAGTTTACCTGAAATTTTCCAGGGAGTCATGGCGCCATCAATCAATAGGTTCCCACTTCATTTGTCATAGCTCATAGCCAATAGTGAATAATCAGGTTCATCCTGCCAAAAATTTTCTGTAAATAAAAGCTCTACTATCCTGTTAGCAAATACTATGAGCCTGATTGCCAGGAGGTCTGTCATTAGCATGTTTATAATGAAATTTGACAGGACCGGCCTGAATTTTCTTATTTTGAAAACCTGTCCCTTAGCTATTTTTCTTATATAGACAAAACACCATTGGTCAATAATGGCAGTTTTAATTCTTTCTTTACAAGCCGTATATTTTTGTTTTCTTGTTTTCTAGATTAGTTTGTCAATACAGTTAAATGTAGAATAAAAGTCATCCTTACATATAAAAATCATAGATACATCCAAATTCAACATTACAAGTGGTACTTGCTGTGCATTTGGGTTTGATATTCTGTATCAGGCAAGCAAGTTATCTTCTATTCCTTTTGTGAATAGTTTTATTAGAAATATTTCATACATTTTATCTGAAGTTTATATGTGTGGATATGATTATTAATCTCACTTAACTTCTATTTGTTGTGGGTTTTATTGGTTGCTTAATGTTAATGCTGACTTGAATTCCTAGAATAGGTAAAATTTCTCATGTTGTACTATCTTTTTAATATACGTTAGTAATTGTTAAGGATATTTGTAGTTATGTTTATACAAATGGGTAGTATTAGGTATTTTGTACATTGTCCCTCAACTGGGATTTGCTTAATGATTCTCATGATTAAAATGGGCTATGTTTTGGGGGAAAGAAATACCACAGAGGAAAATACCAATTATGTCACATAATATCAAGGGTACATACTATTATTACAAATTGTCATGATTGATTTTGACTTGATTGCCTGGACGAAGTAGTGTGTCAGGATTCCCCAGTGGTTTTTTTCCCCTTTCCATACAGCAATTTTTTTCCCTTTTCCATACAGCAATTACTTACATTTTTTTCCGCTTTCCATACAGCAATTTTTGGATTTCCCCCCCCTTTTTTTCCCCTTTCCATACAGCAATTTTTAGATTTTCCCCCCCTTTTTTATCCCCTTCCCATACAGCAATTTTTTCCCCTTTCCATGCAGCAATTTTGAATGGAGTCACTCACTATGTGTAGCTCATACTTAATAAGTAAAGTATTATGATCTACCTCCTCAAAGGAAAGTATCTACATAAATAATTTGGAAATTGTCTTCCTAGGGGATTTGATCTTTCTCCAACACTTTTTTATTTCAATCATCAATTTATATTAGCGTAGACATTCGTCTTATACTTTGGTTTGCAATCTAATACTACCATATTTTCTTGCTCAAATTATTCCAGTTTTGGCCATTAGGAACTCTTCCCATTGTTTTTTGTATTCTTTCAACACACCCCCATACTTCCATCGTTATGGTTTCTTTGTTTCTTTATTTGTTTTTAGAAGTTCCTTTCCTTAGGACGCTAAAGTATGGTCTAGGCTCTTTATTCCGTGTCTCAAACCAAGAATCAGACATTTCTCCCAGGGGCCCTGATGACTTTTATTGGAGAATGTTAGTACAAACCAAGATCTGGACTCTAGGTCTGTTCCTTACATTGCAGGGTTATTGCTAAGCTTTTCAGCTAAGACACCTTTTTATTTTCTTACTGTAGAGGTTAAAGAGTTCATTGTATATTTGGGGTACAAATCATAAACCATTTAAATGTTTTGTTATTTTAATTTAACATCTAAACATGTCAGTTTTTATTCTTGAAAAGACACTATACTTAACCCTGTGTTATTAATGTACATACAGATAATAAAGAATGGTAGACCTTTAGAAATTTCTTTTATGGGCTTTTGTGATTCTATCTGCATATAGGTGAGTTATATTCTCATACTTTGTATAAACTGCAAAAACAATGTGAAGCTACTGTAATAGTGAATATAACAGTGATGAACAGTGAAGAAAAGTATGTTTTTACTCTCCTTTCCTGTTCAGTAGCTCTTTACTTGGAAGTCTGTGGTAAAAATTACTACATCACCTGCTTGTGGAATATAGAACACCAACTCCAAAGTAACAGTTTTTGTTATCTATATTCACTGCCTTTCCAGTTCATACCTATATTAAGCCTGGGGTGGTGATAAAGCATTCCTGAATTCAAGTGCAAATTGTTTACAAAGTGTAAGAAATTGTTATAGATAGTAAGAAATAGAATAAAGGGTCTGAAGAAGAATTTGGAAAAACTCACTTTGTTTATATTTTACCTTTCTCTAGATTGAATATAAGTGGCTTATAAAGATAGAACTTGAAAATAATTCATAATTTACTTTTATATAGGACACAATCTTCTTGAGGACAGGAGAATATATTAATTTTATTGTTTTCTCATCATCTAACTCTTCTTATTTCTTCCAAAGAAGAAATATCTATGAAAAGTATTTCTTGTTCAGTCATTTCTAGTTTTATAAATGTGAAAAAATTTTAGTTGTTTACAACATAAATTTTTTACATGCACATGAAGTGGTAAAAGTTGTAATTGTGTAACTATTTTATGATAATATTTATGATTAGTGGTCATTATAATGTAATTAATAAGCCCTGTGTTTGTAAGTGTGGTTAAACATATTTTTGTACTAAATATGTGTTTAATTTTGTATTCATTAAAATAATCATTCAGTGATGGTAAGATTATTGAATTATTTATATAATAACAATCACCATGTTCAAGGATTTGACTTAATATAAGGTACATGGTTCATATTAATCATCTTAAATGGGCTTCTGTTTTCTATTCTAATTAGTCTAATAGAAGTTCTAACTTCTCAAAAACCTATTTTATATGTATTTAAATATAAGATGTATATGTGTGACTATTTGCAGGCATCAAATCTTGGCTTTAGCAGTTTTAACAATAGGCAGATCACTCACTGAAGTGTGTGTCCCACAGACTTGAGAGGCATAGAAGTGCATTTATTGCTCCAAAATGTATTTTTAATAGGATAAATTTTTAAATGTATAGAATCTCTTTTTTACTTGCTAAATGATGAATGAAATTTGTGAATGAATTAGTCACACTCATTTTTCAGAAGTGTGGTCTTTTTCATGGGTGTTCAAATGCAGATGGCATGGATTCTAGGGGATTGAAAAATAAAAATTTTGTTTTTCTAAGTAGAAAATGTTAGTTGAAACACTTTAGAAGAAGCTATGTTCTACAATAAGAAAGTAGAAAGAAAAATATACTTGCATATTTAAACCCCTTATAATAGTCTAGTTCATTCTAAAATAAATTGAAAAAGTAATACTTTCAAAGTTATGAGTAACATTTAAAATACATCTTTATACTTATTATTTTTTCTTTTAAAATTTGAATCTTATTTGTTTCTGTTTAAGGTGAATATAAAGAAATCAAATAATATATTGTTAATGAAAGTCAAGTGCAAATAATGCCTCGTGTTCTCACAAATTGATATAACTAAGCATTTAGAATGTCATTTTTCTAATGTTGCAAAAGTAAAGTTTTTCTTTAAATAAAAGAAAATGAGATACATTTTTAAGATAAATACAATTATTTTTATTTGTATTTGCTAGTTCAACCTGTCTTCAAATAAAAGTAGCAAATACTAAAAAGTGCTTGAGTAATTTAAGAAACCTTTGGAAATAATTAATAAAAATTATAATTCAGTTTTAAAATAAATAGAATCTAAGAAAAATTTTTACATGAGAGAAAATGGCGAATGTGGTGGGTGAATGTCCAGCCCAGTTTAATCAGGACATCAGCTCTGATTCTCTGCAAATATCTCAGTCTTTTCATCTCTGCTAATTTATCCTGCTAGCTTTGCTCATGTCTGTTTTCTTATTCATCTCTGGTGGAAGATATTAGTTCCCTTCTCTTTGAAAACAAAATGTTTCACATTATTGGATATATTTAGGTACAGTGCCCCCCTTGAGTGTTATACCACAGAAATGCTGTGTATCAATGGTGCTACATAAAATCCCTGAATTTAAAACTACGTGAAGAAGGGTGAGGAGGCTAATTCGCTTAAATCAATCTAGTCATATTCCAAGTGTATAGACAGGGGTAAATCACCAGAACACTGCATACCTGTTATACAATTTGGCAGGGGAATAAATATTTCAGAAACATTAGCCGTAATATCAGTATTTTTTTCTTCTTTTTAAATAGTTCAAACAATTGCTTGCTATTTTCTCATGTCCTGGGTGTATTAATGTAGGTCCTAAAAAACAGAAGCCAAATAAGATTAAATATTCAAAAGATTTATTGGGGAAAATGTCATGAAGGATCTATATATAGGGCAGTTAGCCAGAGAAGACTGGGAATGCTTTGGGGACTGTGATACAGGATATAAATTTGACACTTGTAAAAGAGAGAGAAATGAAATGGAAAAAGAGTGGATTAGAAAAGTCCATCAGATCCTCCGCTGGTCAGTACTGCCAGTGCTCCCACTGGGGGTAATACACATCTGTCTATATCCAAACAAAAATGCGTGTCTTTCATACTTAGCTTTTAACTCTTTGTTAATGACTCCCACTTTTTCATTGTCCCTTTGTAGGACTTCAATACAACCTAGTCGTAACTGGCCAAAGGATGCTGTTCTTGTAGAGATTATTTATTATTTATCTCCATATGCCTGAACCATTTTGTTTGCAGGGGCATTCTCCGCTACCAGTATAGAATCCTTTAAAAATTAGCTCCCATTTTGAGCCAGGAAGTATCCATACATCCTACACTGCTTAAAATGGCATGTAGCAATAGAATCTCTTATAAAACTATCTTAATACCTGTTTCTTAGACCACTCTTGGCATAACTTGTACGTGTTTGCCTACCTCTAAGACTGGATATGAATGGAAAAAATATTTATTGGGATAAACGATTACAAAGGATAAAGAAGAGGGAACCAGGGAAGGCAGAGGAAACTTCAGATCATAATGCAGTTCTGAAACTTGTTTAGAAGAGAGTGAAGGGGAGGAAAGAGAATTGAAAGAAAGTTTTGGCCAGGCTTATGTGGGACCTTTACATCAAAGTCATCCACTGCAAAAGTCCCGGCAGTACTTGTAGGAATCCTTCTACATTAGTAATGATGTGAGAGAAGTTGGTGGGAAGCATGACTTCAGCATGAAAGTGGCAATAGTTCTTCAAGGCAAGCATCTGGGGTCATAGGTAAATTATGCTTTCCTCAGCAGGAGATCCAAATGGTGAATTTTCATTGCCATCGTTCTTGGTAATAATCCCTAAGTGCATCAATAGTTTGTCATGATATGAAAGGCTTTTGTGATTTAATCAACTATCATTGAATATTTTTGCTCTAAATATTATTGTAAATTCCAGAAAGCCATTCATGTGTATTAATAATCTAGGAGGTAATGCATTTTCTTCTTTATTTCTCCTTTTATATGTTTTGCTAATTATAAACTTTGGTCTTAGAAATTGTTAGATAATAATAATATTTTTCAAAATATAAATGAGATTTGAAGTGACTTGTCCATATGTATTTATATATATGAGTATATATATAATATCACATGACACTTTCTTTTCCATTTGTATACATATTTTAACTTTTTTTAAATCTCCAAATTATACACAAATTTAGCTACCTTTTTCTTCAAATTATACTTAAAGACAGTGCCAGGATGCAGCTCATACAAGTTTTGTCATCAGGTGTTGGAAAATATTTTTTATGGTAAAAAAATATATATACTTAAAATTAGCTAGACTCAGTTTAGCTTATCCTAATTTTATTGGCAACATCCAAACAATCATTGTCAGGAGCCAGTTGAACATATGTATTCTCTTTATCAGGCCTGATCAGGGTGTGGACCTTGGCCACATCAATCTTATAGAGCTTCTTCACAGTCTGTTTGATCTTGTGCTTGTTGGCCTTGACATCCTCAATGAGCACAACTGTGTTGTTAGCTTCGCTCTTCGTGGCAGAATCAGTGGTCAGGGGGAACTTGATGATGGCATAGTGGTCATACGGGTTTCTCCTGGTGCTCTTCTGAGGATATTTGAGCTGCTTAGGAGCCTCAGTGTCCTGGGCCACCAGAAGGTGGGTTATGTGTGGATCATCTTTATGTGTGCCTGTGGATGCCTTCTAGCACTGCATTCTTGGCCTTCAAATTCTTTGCTTTCCTTTGACTTTGGCTTTGGGAGGACCAGGAGCCTCTTTCATGACCTTCCCCTTTTAGTGAAAAGGGTACTATTAAATCTAATATGCTGTGTCTCAGATGCATTTGATTATGTTACTTAGAGTGTTCTTAATGACAATAAAAATTTTTTAAAAAGTATTTCTGGTCTCAAGTTCTGGTTGAGTTGTATTTCTGAATGTTTTCTTTTTTTTACCTTATAAAAACCATAAATCTTGTAACTGATATTGTTTCTATTGTCACTGTTTTTGTAATAAGCTTAAGGCCAAATGTTATGAGTTCCATGAAATTCACTTGACATAATTTTGCTACTATTTTTGAACTGTTGTTTGTGCTAATACTTTGCCTAAGATACTGCCTACTAGGCTCAGCCAAGGAATGCAGCTACAAGGTTTAAAATAATTATATCAAATGGATCAAATAAAAAAGACTATACCTTATGTGTCCCTCATTTAGTAAGCAGTTTCCCTAGAAAAAATTCTGAGACAATACAGCAGGAACCATGTTCTTAAAAGAGTTTGTAGATTGTCAACAGCTGCAGCTTTGTCTCAGTAACATAGTAGAAGATTTGTTTCTCTGTAATACAGATCTATACTCTTCTAGTTTTATCAGTACTTTCTATTTTTCTTATTCTCCATTATCCCCCAACAATTCCTGTGTGTGATTCAATGCTCATCAAATCTGACTCAGTAGAAATCTCCACATATAGAATAAAGATTACTTCAAAAATACAGTCAAGCACCACATCATGACAGTGGACCACATATATAGCAATGACCCCATAAGGTTATACTGACTGTATTTTTACTGTACCCTTTCTATGTTTAAGTATGTTTAAAAACACGTATACTTACCATTGTGTTACAATTGCCTACAGTATTTAGTGCAGTAACATACTATATAGGCTTGTAGCCTAGGAGCAATAGGCTATACCATAGAGCCTAGGTGTGTAGTAGGCTATACCACCTAGGTTTGTGTAAGTACACTCTATTATGGTTGCACAGTGACAAAATCACCTAACGATGCATTCCTCGCCCAGTTGTTAAGGGGCACATGACCATAGTATAACAGTTTGTAACATTTCTGTGCTCCTACTCTAAACCAGAAACTGTGCTAAGTGTTTGTAATACTTTAGTTTATTTCATTTTTATAACTTTTTCAGATTTTCTTTTTTAATCACTTAACTGAGGTATGATTGACATATGAAAAGCAGTACATAGTTAATATATACAAATTGATGAGTTTGGACATATGTGTGCTTCATGTAGTCACCACAATTTATGCTATAAACATATCCATCACTGCCAGAAATCATTCCTACTTTTTTTCTTTATTACTTTTGTGCATATGACCACTTTTCAAATATGACACATTCAAATATGACAGAAATAATTAAAATTGCCTCTGTTTGCAGATGATGATCTTAAATAAAGAAAACTCTAAAGATTCCCAAAAAAAAAATTGTTAGAGCTAATAAATTTATTCAGTAAACTTGCAGGGTATAAAATCAACATATAAAAATTAGTTGTGTTTCTACATGCTAACAATAAACTACTCTAAAAGGAAGATTTTTAAAATGCAATTTGCAACACCATCAAAAAGAATGAAATACTTAGGAATAAACTTAAACGAGGAGGTGAATTACATGTATAATGAAAACTATAAAATACTGATAAAATAAATCAAACAAAAATAAGTAAAACAGCAAAGGAAACAACAACATTAATAGTTTATTTAATTTTTATTACAATTAAATAATTTTTATTAATTTTGCATGTTACAGATAAGGAAACTAGTTAAACAGTTAAAGTGTTGTAGAATGAGGGGTTTGAACAAAGTTTTGTTAGAACCTAGTCCCATACTGTCAACCATTGTCAGGTGGCATAATTTAGAGGTGCAGATATAAGATAAATAGTTGACTAAGTTGCTCAACTGTGGCATGGCATTAGACCTTAATTATACATTTAGTTTCACAGGCACAATTACCACGTTATACTTGCCATGACAAAGTATTCTGAGTGTAAAATCTACTTCTTTGGGTAGATGAAGAAAACATTTATCAACTTAGGAGGAGTTCAAATCTTCTAATACTGTATAACTACCTATAAAAGAAAGGTAAAACTAAGTCCTTAGTTTATTACTAATTGATCCTTAATTAATTTTGAGTCATGACTTAGTGTTGGTGCTACTCCTGTTATATGATTGAGAGAGAGGGCTTGCTTGTAGTCTGAGTTTATCAGTTTTCTTTGAAACTGAGAAATGATATGATTTTTATGAAATATACTATTATCCATTTATATGATATCTAGTCATTTTCTTTATAACTTGAGACAATGCTTTCTTCTGTCTCTGTGGATTCACCAACATTAAGTATTATCTATTGACCCATTTATATAAAAAATAGAAATCTTAGTATGGCCTGCAATTTAAATTTTTCACTACTTAATAATTTTTACATTAATTTGAACATTTTAGAAGGATTTAGTGGAATTTATTCTGTTCTGCAACTATAATTATCAAGGCACTATTTCTATGTTGAATCATTTTACACCCAACACTAGATTAGAGTGTCTCTGTGTGTGTGTGTGTGTCATTATGATTAAGTCAGTGTTTTTTACAGAACCAAGTCAGTAACTGAACACATAAAAAAAGGAGTGTAATCCTTTGTCGTTAAATCCTGCTGCTTAAAAGACACTATCCCTGCTTTCAAGATTCAAAGAACTTCCTTTTAACTTCTTGTAAGCTTTCTTTGATTCTTTTCGATAATACTCAACTGCCACTGATTCTTATATTTAATGTTTTCCTTTCCTTTCTATTTCTTTTTCTTTTACAGTGGTCCTTCCTGACAAGAAATGTCACATTTAGGATAATCTTATAACAACATTTTTTTTTTTAGATCTGGCATGTTTAAAAATATTATATTTGCTTTTAACATTTGCCTGAGTTTAGAATTCTGGATTCAAAACGTTTTCCCTCAGAGATTTGCATGTGTCACTTTTCTGTCATTCAGTGTTACTGATTATCTCAGTTTCATTGTCATTTCTTTTAGGTGATGTGTTTTTTTTTCTGTAGTAGAACCAGTATGATTAATATAGACAGCTATAATATATGTTTGTTTTCAATGTTGCTTTTCCTTGAACTGAATCTTCAAGAAAATGGCATAGAGACTCTGGGCTTTGTGTTCATGAGTACAATGTGTCTACAGGCATGTTTCCATCTAGGGGGTGATTTTATGGTGAATCTAGAGAAAATGGTCACCTCTACTATTGCCTTTGTTTTTCTAGAAGAGAACCACTGTTCTAGCTGTTCCAATTTAAAATTGAATCATCTGATAATTACACTAAGGCTCATTCATCATTTGTGTACTTGGTGATGTAGCTTGCAGATTGTTTGAATTTTCCTTTGGAATCACCACTCTCACCTCAGTGTTCTGGACTGCTGTATTCCTTAGCTGTATTTCTTGTCTATCCAATTTCATTGACCTTCAATGATCCATAGTTCTTCAAATATCAGGTTACCTTCTGGCCAGTTCTCTTGGTTGGAAGAACAGTTATGGTTTTAACTTTTAAAAGTGTATTTTGTTGTCATATTTGATCATTGGAAATAAATGGAAAGGAGATATTTGATGTTATCAGACATTTTCAAGTCATTTGAAATTGCTGATTTTCTCTAAAGGATTCATAAAATAATATACAGGAGGGAAAGTTGCCCCAGTTTTGTCTAACTATAGAATATAATCCAAGCATTTGAACATAATATTCAAGCCTTTCTATCCTTATAAGAAATGCATTTCCATTTCTTTTTTCTTTGTTTGTTTGTTTGAGGCAGGGTCTTGCTCTGTCACCCTGGCTGGAGTGCAGTGATGCAATCACAGCTCACGGTACCGGCAACCTCCCAGGCTCAAGCAATTATTCCACCTCAGGTCCCCTGAGTGGCTGGGACTACAGGTGCACACAAACAGGCCTATCTAATTTTTGTATGTTTTTGTAGAGATGGAGTTTCGCCATGTTGCCCACGCTGGTCTCAAACTACTGGACTGAAGAGATCCATCTGCCTCAGCCTCCCAAAGTGCTGGGATTATGGGCATGAGCCACCGTGCCTGGAACATTTCCTTTTTAATGTCATCTTTACTTTAATCTCTGTGGTAGGTGGGATTCTAAGATGGCCATCAAGATTACCAGTACCGCTAATGTATACACATCATCAATCAGTCATTAACTTATTTTCTACTGTGAAGTAATTTTGTGATACAATTAAGATCTCAAATCAGCTAAGTTTAACATTGTCCCATTGGGGCTAACCTAATTCCCTGAGCTCTTTAAAAATATGTAGTTTTCTGTGGCTGCTCTAAAAAGAGGAAGCCAGAGATTCGAAGCATGAGAAGAATTTGACACATGAGAAATTCCCCAGTGCTGGCTTTGAAGATGGAAGGAGCAACGTAACAAAGACTGAGGCAGTATCCCATAGATAAGGGAGGTCTCTGACTGACAGCCAACAAGAAAACAGGTATCTCAGACTTCCAACCATGAAGAACTGAATCCCACCAACAGCATGAGTAAGCTCAGAAGCAGACATTTCTCCAGAGCTTCCAGATGAGAACCCAGTCTTTGATCCCAGTCTTATGCACCCTAACGAGAGAACACAGCCACTGTGCCTCACTTTTCATTTATGAAACTGTGACAATCTATGAAACATGGATTATTTTAAGTCATTCAGTTTCTGTTAATTTTTTACACGGCAGTAGAAAACTAGCACATTCTCTCACCATCCTATATTGGTTATGTTAAACTCTAAAAATTACTTCTACATTCTCATGTCATTGTTTCTGACTTGGAAATTATCTGTGATGGCTCTTCTTTCATCTATTAAAGATTGTTTTCTTTTGGTTTTGACAATTACACAAAGCTTATTTATAATAATTCATAAATCATTTCTTGGGAATATGCCTCCTTCTTCTGAAAGAAGTGTTACATCCCATATACAACATATTTTATTCTGTTAAATTTTTATTGCTGAGAGCATTCCTTTTTCCATCACTTTGCCTCTGTAGCACCTTTAATAGTGTTGTATACCTTGGAAATTGACAAATCATATGGTTGAATGAAGTTGTGACTTGGCAGAAACAAGAACTGTAACAAGTTTAACATACTCCTTCAATGGAGGATAGATTTGAATAGAAACTATTACACTGTTGACTCTAAAATAAGGGAATATGATAGAGATTTAGGCTTGCAGATACAAGTGGTTAAAGGTTACATCATTTAAACAATAATAATAGCAATAATTATGCCATATAATTGCACATTTTGTAGTTTGAGAAACATTATCATGTTTATTTTTTATTTGATTTTCCAAAAAAAAATATAGGAAGTTCACATTTGATAGGATACAGATTTCTTTATAATGTAATTTATAAAATCATACAGATATTTGTTAATGAATTGTAGTCTGTAGATAAATATTGACACTTAAACCTTTTCTCCTTCCAAAGCATGTGATACCACCTGGTTATGATATGTTTTTGCTAGAAAATAATTATATCATGGGTACTATATTAGTTTCCTATTGCTTCTGTAATAATTCATTACACATTTAGTGGCTTAAACAACACATTTACCTTACAATTCTGGATGTCAGCAGTCCTAAAGGCAAGGTGTCAGCAGGGTTATGTTTTTTTCTAGAGGTGCTAGAAGACAAACTGTTCCCTTGCCTTTGTCAGCTTTAAGGGGCGACCTTTATTCCTTGGATCATGGCCTCTTTCTCCATTTTAAAAGCCAGAAGCAGCCTAGCATCATTGAATCTCTTTCTCTTTTTTCTCCCCCACCTCAACCTCTGCTTCTGTCACCACATCTCCTTCTCTTGACTCAGACTCACTCATTGATTATAAGGACCCTTTGATTACATACAGCCCAGCGTGTAATCTAAGACAATATTCTTCTTTTAAGGTCCTTAAATTAATCACATCTGCAAAGTCACTTTGCCATGTAAGGTAAAATGTTTGCATGATCTGGGGATTAGGAAATGAACATTTAAAGGGAACATTATTCTGTCTACCACAGGCATCCATGGGTTAGAATTATAAGATAGCTAGTTATCAATAGGTTTATTCTATATTAAGATTAGCAGACTTCTAAATATCCAACTCTTCATCAAAGCCACTAAATTTTAAACGCTTCCACATATTGTACTTAAAAGATGAAACAGTATATAAAAAGGGCTTCAATGAATTCACTGTTATAATACATATTACTAATAAACAAACAACTCTACAATTTCTTCATGGTTTTACAAAACTGAGTTACACTCAGAATGCAAATTGCTACTCTGTTATTTCAGTTTAATGTGAGTTATTCTTAAGCAAATATCCAGTAAAGGATTAAAGAACAGATTAGCACTGGAGTCCTAAAAATAAAGGTAAAAAGCAGCACTCTCCCTTGCTTTGTGACTTTAAGCAAGTTAACAGCTAACTTCAGTTTTTGGAGGTGAAATGCCACCACTCTATTTTTTTCTTACAGTTTCATAACTTGAAATTTTTATACAATAGCTCCTTTGGAAATTGTTCAAACTCATAAGCTGATTAAGTTATGAACTGCTATTTTTTTCACTAGGCCTTTTTAGAATTCATCTCTGGACTATTGCAGTGTTCTATTACGAACAAGTCTGTTTTCAACAGACAGCAACAATGAAATGAGACTGGCTTTGTCCCAACTGGTTTTATCGAGGAAAATATAGCAAAATTAACAGATGAGTTCAGAAGACAAGTTAATTACTTTATTAGCTGCTGAGAGCGTTTACTTATAATTATTTATATAAATAGGCAAAATTACATGCATTTTTAAATAATTTTAAACTTATTACAACATAGATGTATGATCCATTGCTGCACAACACATAAATCCAATTGACAAATTAACACAAACAAAATATAAAGTTGTTTTTCTAAAGCATAAAGTGCATTCTAAAGATATCTACCTTCAGAAATTCACTTGATATCTATTTTATACAAATGAAATGTCATCATATTTATTGATAAAGAAATATTCCAACTTTAAACTGGTTTAATTTAAAATGTTCATGGTATTTATCCCTTTAAACAATAATGCCACTTTCTTAAATCATAATTTTGAAAAACAGTTTTTTTGTCTTAATTTACAAGATAAATTCACCTCTGGGTCAATTTTCTCAATCTCAAATGAGATTTGTATTCAATACATAGAATTCTACCTTTTGTCTGTAAGGTCTGAATAAGGAAAAAAAAGAAACTGGTATTTAATAAGAAGACAACTGATACTGAGGAATGGGCAGTATATGTGTTTTACCTATGTGCTCTGCCAAGAATGTTTGTGATCCCTGCAATTGTTCAGATCAAAAGCAATCCTCTGGACTGTTCATGGTTTATTTATTAAAACAAAAGAGGAATAAAACAACGTAGTAGTTTTAGTCTCAATAATTTCATTTTCTATTTTTTTATTTTTAGAGTTTTTAATTTTTTATAATTTTGAATTTTATTTTAGATTCAGGGGGTATATGTATTTAGATTTGTTACATGTATATATTGTTTGATGCTGAGATTTGGTCCCATTACCCAAGTAGTGAGCATAGTACCCAACAATTAGTTTCTCAATCCTTTCTTCCCCCTCTAGTAGTTCCCAGTATCTACTATGGCCATATTTTTGTGTATGAGTACCAAATATCTAGCTCCCATTTGTGAGAACATGTGATACTTCCTTTTCTGTTGCTGCATTAATTTGCTCAGGATAATGGCCTCCAGCTGCATTCATGTTGCTGTAAAGGACATGATTTTGTTCTTCTTTATGGCTGTATAGTATTCCATGGTATAAATATGCCACATTTTCTCCATCCAGTTCACTGTTGATGGGCAAATAGGTTGATTCCACATCTTTGTTATCGTGAGTAGTGCTACAATGACCATAACACATGCATGTGTCTTTATTGTAGAAGGATTTATATTCCTTTGGGAATATACCCAATAATGAAATTGCTGAGTCAAATGGTAATTGTGCTTTGAGTTATTTGAGAAATTGCCAAACTGTTTTCCACAGTAGCTGAGCTCATTTACATTTCCACCAACAGTGTAGAAGCATTCTCTTTTCTCCACAGCCTTGCCAGAGGCTATTAGTTTTTGACTTTTAAGTAATAGCCATTCTGACTGGTATGAGATGGTATATCATTGTGGTTTTGATTTGCATTTCCCTAATGATTAGTAATGGTGGGCATTTTTCATGTGTTGGCCACTTGTATATCTTCTTTTGAGACATGTCTGGATGTGTCTTTTGCACACTTTTTAATAAGATTATTTGCTTTTTGCTTGTTCAGGTGTTCAAGTTCCTTATAGATTCATGATATTAGACCTTTATCAGATGTATAATTTGTAAATATTTTCTCCCATTCTGCAGGTTCTCTGCTTACTTTGTTGATAGTTTCTCTTGATGTGCAGAAGCTCTTTATTTTAATTAGCTCCACCAGTCAATTTTTGTTTTTATTGAAATTATTTTTGAAGACTTAGTCATAAATTCTTTCCCAACATCAATGTCCAGAATGGTGTTTACCAGGTTTTCTTCTAGGATTCTTATAGTTTGAGGTCTTACATCTTTATTACATCTTGAGTTAATTTTTGTATGTGGTGAAAGGTAGGTGTCCAGATTCATTCTTCTGCATATAGCTAGCCAGCTAACTCAGCACTATTAATTGAATAGGGAGTCCTTTCCCCATTGTTTATTTTTGTCAACTTTGTCAAAGGTCAGATGACTGCAGGTGTGCAGCTTTATTCCTGGATTTGCTCTTCGGTTCCATTTGTCTATGTGTTTGTTTTTGTGCCAGTACCATGTTGTTTTGGTTACTGAAGCCTTATAATATAGTTTGAAGTCTAGTAACATGATCCCTTTGGCTTCATACTTTTTGCTTAAGATTGTTTTGGCTATTTGGGCTCTTTTTTGGTTCCTTATCCATTTTAGAATAGTATTTCTAATTTTGCAAAGAATGACATTAGTAGGTAGTTTGATAGAAACAGCATTTAATCTATAGATTACTTTGAGCAGTATGGTCAATTTAGCCATATTGATTTTCTGATTCATGAGCATGGAATTTTTTCTTATTTGTTTGTATAATCTATGATTTATTTCAGTAGTGCTTTGTAGTTTTCCTTGTGGAGACTTTTCACCCCCTTGGTTAGA
The DNA here is from genome assembly GCF_028885655.2 of Pongo abelii. Classification (NCBI taxonomy): domain Eukaryota; kingdom Metazoa; phylum Chordata; class Mammalia; order Primates; family Hominidae; genus Pongo; species Pongo abelii. The sequence continues at coordinate 87,638,742 of NC_071996.2, forward strand.
CATATTCTTAGATTTTTTTTGGCTATTGTAAATGGAATTATATTCTTATTTGGCTCTCAGCTTGAATGTTTATTCGTGTATATGAATGCTACAGTGAATAAATTAAAAAACAAATTGTTTTTGTTCTGCATTTTATTTATTTCTTGCTTTCTTTTTTCCTTTTTTTTTCCCTACAATTTTCCCTTGAAAATTTAGTTTTATGGTCTGAAAAAAAATGCTTACTCCTTTTGTTTTTACTGATTAAAAATATTTGGATAAAATTGAGATTTATTTAGAAAAGGTGAGAAAATCAAAGCATTTGTAATTTTTTAGGTGAAATTCACCAAAAAATTCACCATAATAAAGTGAACAAATCAGTGACAGTTAGTACATTTACATCGTGTGAACAGCATCCTTTTCTAGTTCCAAACTTTCATCTTCACAAAAAACAACTCTCTAAACTTTATACAGTCACTCCCATTTCCCTATAGTCCTAGCACCAGGTGACCAATGATTTTTCTGTCTCTATCGATTTAGCTATTCTGAATATTGCATGTAAATTGAATTATACAGTATATGACCTTTTGTGTCTGGCTTATTTCCCATAGAATACAATTTTTTGTGGTGTATCCAAGTTGTATATTCCTTGGATATATCACAGTTTTGTCCATTTATTATTGATTGGAACTTAAGTTGTTTCCAAATATTGGCTGTTGCTGATAGTGTTGTTATGGTCACTTGTGTAAAAGTTTTTGTTTGAATATCCATTTTTCAAACAATTTGGGCATATACCTAGAAATGGAACTGCTGGGTCATACAGTAATTATATGTTTAATTTTCAAGAATCTGCCAAACTATTTCAACAGTAGCTGCACCAATTTACATTGCCAACAGCAATTAACTAGTGTTTCAATTTCTCTACATCCTTGCCAACATGTATTATGTTCTATTCTTTTTTAAAATTAACAATCCTAGTGAGTGTGAAATGGTTTCTAATTGTGGCTTTGATTCACATTTCTCTAATTACTAATGATGTTGCACATCGTTTCACATGCTTACTTAACGATTTGTAAATTTTCTGTGGAGAAATGTCTACTTAAGTCTTTTCCCTACTTTTAAAGATTTGGTTGTCTTTTTGTTTACATATTCTAGATACTTGGCCTTTATAAGATACATTATTTGCAAACAATCCACCTATTCTCTACATTGTATTCTCAAAGATCTTGATTTTATCTTTGGATGCACACAATTGTTTAATTTTAATGAAGTCCCATTAATATATTTTTCTTTTGTTGCTCATGCTTTTGGTGCTGTATGTAAGAAACCATTGCTAAATCTGAGTCCATGAAGATTTAGCCCTATAATCACCTTTAAGACTTTTACAGATTTAGTTTTATATTTAAGTTTTTAATCAATTTTGAGCTAAGTTTTTTAAATAGTGTGCGGTAGGTGTTCAATATCATTCTTTTGCAGACTTAGCTTAACTTGTATTCCAAAACCTGCTTTGATATAGCTTTAGACCTCCTTCTTTATGTAGTCATTGTTATAAATTACATTATGTGTACATTGTGTATACATTGTCATAGATTTATAATTATTGGATAATGGGACATAGGAATTAAAGAAGAGTTTAAACACAATTATACTGACTTTTATATTTACCTATGTAGTTACCTTTACCAGTGTACTTTATTTCTTTGTATGACTTCAAGTTCTTCTTTAGAGTCAGTTATTTCAGCCTGAATGGCTCCTCTTGGCATTTCTTATAAAGCAAGTCCACTAGCAACAACTCCCTCAGCTTTTATTTATCTGTGAATGTCTCAATTTTTGCTTTATTTCTGAGTATATTTCTGTTAGATATAGTATTCTTGGTTGACAGTTCCTTTTTCTTTTTCCAGGTAGGGGATTGGGATGAGGAGAAAATAAAGACTCACATACTTTTTATCTTTTCCTCGATTCAGTGATCATTCGGTTCCTGTAAACCTTTGATTACTTTCCAGATATCAAAAAAGTTGATTCTGATAGTTTTTGATTCTTTTTTTCAGTGTTTCTGTGAAGAGATAAGACTTTGAAATTTCCTACTCTTTCATTTCCACCAAGGTCACTCAATGATAGTTTCTAAACATCTGAAAAGATGCTTGACCTCACTACTCATGTGCCTGCATGACTCTAGATTCTCAGGTCACATTCTTAAACAGCTTCCTCTGATCATCTTTTAATTATCACCAAGGCTTGTTTCCTGGATTATGGATTTTTTCCTTTCAGATTCCTCAGGCATATTTGACCCCAGATGCTCAAGTACTACCTTTGGATTCATTCTTCTGTATCTGTGGCTGCCTGTGTCAGAATATCTGTATCCTCCCAAGATGTAAACAGAATTTCATATGTCCTCTGGGATGCACATCAGAGGCTGGATGCAGGTCAGAGGCTCTGGTCTCATTGCCTAGAAAACACAATTTCTTGGCCTGGCCCATCCTGCCACACATGCATTTTTGAATGATTATTCAACACTAGATTCACTTAGAAGGATACAGGCCAGCATCTTACATCCTCTTCAGTAGGAGTCCTTGCATTCCCACAGTAATTCTAGAGCTCTTTTCTCTGGTATTCCAAGTTACAGTTTAATTGCAGAGAGATGAGATAATGTGGGTGGATGGCTTAGAAGCCCCACAAGAACTAATATATGTTGTAAGAGGCTCTCTAAGTATACCTTCCATTGTTCTGGCAAGGGTCAAACTTAGTTTGTATTTAGGAAAATCCCAGTTATGGCTTCCTACCAAATAATAAATCCTTCACATACTTCTCAGTCCAAAAGCAATTTGAAGTTATTTGTAAACATAACTTACAAATCTTAAGCTAAATTTCCTAATAACAGAAATTGACATTCCACCTTTATTACGTGTCTAAGAGTTGGAAATCTAAAGTTACGTCAGATTTAAATTCCTCCATAAAGAAGGAGAAAACACTTGCTAAACTGTTACAATTAATTTAGTATATATTAAGCAATAAATCAATTGTAACTATATATACATAACATTTTTGAAAAAGATAAAAAGAATAAATGATATATTTACCCTTATATAGCATAATATTATATTTCTCACAGACCACTACAACTGTGTCTATATATTATTTTCCCATTACATCAAATAAATGATTAAAATGTTAACTAACTCACATAGACTTCACGCTTTTAAAAATCACGTAAACAATAATTCACCAGATTGATTTTATTTGATATGTTGATTTACTTGTGAATGTTCAAAGAATTGGGAATATTTGGAATAATCTAGTTATTTATTAAGTCATATATATGAAAACATAATTGGAGTAGTCATGCAGTAGTAATTTTTATTTTGGTTTTACAATAAATCGTAATTTATATTTCAAATTTAAATTTAAGAAACTCTTATCTGTGTAAAACATGCTAGTCAGAAGAAAATGGGAAATAACATATGGCAGAAAATAAAAGTAAAATTATTCCATATTTACTGTACAAAGAGAAATATAATTAACATCTTGTATATTTTCTGGCATTTTTACTCTATTCCTATAGATGCAGATACTTTTTATTACATTGTAAAAATATTTGCATTTAAAAAATAACATTTTAGTCCAAGAATATCTCAAATATTTTACAGCTATTAACATTATTGGTAATAACTGCAAGGTGTATCTGTATAAAGTTGAGCCATATCTCTTAACCATTCTTCAATCACTGGGCATTCAGTTGTTTGTATATATATTAAAAAATAATAGCATCAATGCCTCTTACACTTGAGTTTCTATTACTCTCACTGTACTATCCATTGTTTTTGTTAGCAAATTTTGAAAGCCTCCTATTCTATGAAGAAGTTAATCACTGCCATCCTACGTGAATTCAATTTGAAAAGTATTCATGAGCACTTACAATGCATGAGACACTTCTGATCCAGCACTTAAGAAAATGAACTGAATGGTCAGAAAATCAGTTTTAGACATAACATGCACAGATTGCAAAGACTTTTATATTAGAACTAGAATGAGATTTTGTACACAAAGAAAAACTTGAGTTAATGGAATCTAAAGAACGAGAGGCCTTGGGGAAAGATATTGTTAAGATCTGATATGTCATTAAGAGATTAGATGCTTCTAAAGCTGCCATGAGAAAAATCCAAATGATACACATTCATGCTAGTAATGGGAAAGGAAATTTTAAAGAGTCTTCCACAGGTACATTCAGCATAACGCCATTGATTAAATAATGACTAGAACAAAATTACACATTAATGTGTGATACCATCCACTGGAATATCTTGACCTTCTCTGAAGAAGGATATTTGCTAACATGCTCATAGAATCTTTTGCATAGTGTCATTGAAGAGAGCTAAATTGATTCAGGAAATAGAGTTGGTGATTGAGTTGTAATTCTTTGACAGTATTACTTCTCTACAACGTAAAAATCATACTTAGGTTTTTCAAAAGCTTGTGAAAAATAGTTGTTGACAGAAACAACTCTCTGGAATTCAAAGGAAGCTTTAAGCCTATGGAAACAGTAATAGTGGATAATATGTTAACTCACTAAGAAATATGACATTATAACCAAAAATTTTGGAATAAGAGAGTAATGTATTTACTTGTGTTAGGGAAAACACTTAACAAGGTAATTCATGTTATTAATCTAAATATATATTTTATTTCATACTAACTCACTCCAACTTGAAAGATGGCACTGGAAACATAGACCTTAGAATATAAAAACTTGAAGGAATTTTACATATCATATGAGGAGACAGAAGTCTAAAAATATAAAGAGAATTATCCAGGCACAATATCCAGTAAGTGAATATCTATGATAAGATTACATTCAACTGTAAATAAGAGAAATTTCAAAGTTGACTCTAAAAAGATTGGCCTGGCACGGTGGCTGATGCCTGCAATCCCAGCACTTTGGGAGGCCAAGGCGGGTGGATCATGAGGTCAAGAGATGGAGACCATCCTGGCCAACATGGTGAAACCCCGTCTCTATTAAAAATACAAAAATTAGCTGGGCGTGGTGGCATGTGCCTATAGTCCCAGCTACTCAGGAGGCTGAGGCAGGAGAATCGCTTGAACCCGAGAGGCAGAGGTTGCAATGAGCTGAGATTGCACCACTGCACTCCAGCCTGGGAGACAGAGTAAGACTCCATCTCAAACAAACAAACAAATAAACAAAAAAAAACAGAAAAAGAAAAAAAAAATTGCGTAGGTAATCTGTCAAAGGCTGATGCTGTAATTCGGTGATGCTATTAAGGACTAGGAATCTATTGATTTTTCTGCTCTGCTTCAATTGATTAAATGAGGCTCACCATATTATGGAGGGTAATCTACTTCACTCAAAATCTACTGAATTAAATATTGATCTTATTTAAAAAACATTTTCACAGTAAAATCTAGACTGGTGTTTGACCAATATATAGATACCATGGCCTAGTCAAGTTGACACATGCAATTAACCATCACACGTTCATCTCTTCCTAAGTTAACTTGGCACCCATACACATCCCCTTAACCCAAAGTTAATCTCGAAATAAATGTAATAACAAGGTCACACTCTGTCTAACATGATACAGCTATCCTGCATACAACCCAGAAGATACCAATCCTTTCCCCAGAAGATAATTTAAAGTCATTGGGTAATGTTCACTTTTCTCCTTAATATCCTATAACTTAAATACTATGATGTAAAATTAACAATACTTAGACATTATGATGTAGTTCAATACATATTATGTCATATCATAAAAGGATAAAAAAGAAAAACAAATGTGTGTGTGTGTGTATACAGTTGTATCCCCTTATCTGCAGTTTTAGTTACTCACAGTCAACTATGTTCTGAAAATAGATGAGTATAGTACGATCAGATATTTTGAAAAAAAGAAAAAGACCATATTCCCATAACTTATATTACAGTATATTGTTATAATTGTTCTATTTTATTATTAGTTATTGTTAATCTTTTACTGTGCCTAGTTTATAAATTAAACTGTATCATAGGTGTGTGTGTATATATATATAGGAAAATACAGTAAATATAGGATTTGGTATTGTATGTGGTTTTAGGCATCAACTGGGGCGTTTGGAACGTATCCCATGAAGATAAGGCACAACTAGTACACACACACACACATAAACACACACACACACAAATATTTATATAAAATAAGGAAAATATTCTCATGTCAATTGAAGTCCTCATTTCTGTAACTGGCCACATGGTTATCACCAGTATTTACAAATGCCTTCTTCTATTACCCACTCCCTTTATCCTCAACAAGCACCTCAATTGATAGTCATTCCTTGACTAGTGGGATGCCTCAAGACTTCATTTTTGAGGATCTTGTCCATTATTAGTCCTGCCTAAATTCTTGTATTTTTCCATTGATGCCAGTCACAGGAAATGGTAATACTAAGATATGCCCTATGGGATGTCCTGTATTCCAGATATTATCTTCCTTACCTCCATTGTGCAGTAGCAGTCCAATTTCCCCTGGGTAATCAAAATCAATCACCTCACCCAGCACAGTAACTCCCTCCTTTGCCTGTTGATTCAGAGACATAAGGAGCCCAAAGTGGGTAGCTGTAGCTCAACCCACTCTGTCTTAACTTCCAGTTCAGTGGAATAATTAATATGTCTCTTGATGGAAGCATTCCTTTCTTTGGAACTAAGACTTCTAGGCCAACAGAACATAAGGTGGCATAAATAGGAAGACAGAAATTTGCTAGTAAGTAAATCAATAGTGGTAATAGGGAGTGTGCCTGTCCCATGTTCACCTCTTGATTCCTGGGATGATGAATCCTGGCTGTAAGGAAAACAACATCATATATTGGATGTTAATTCAGAACGTATACAGCCTTCTGGAGAGTCTTAACAAAACCCTGCCTGGTATTGCCACCTGGCTGGAGTTGTAACTGAATTTTCTTTTTTGGGGTGGGGGAGGGTAATCAAACAGTATTTATTTTAAAATTTAAATTAAAAATCCATATATATGCTTTGTTCTAACAGTTTTGCCTTTTAAGTAATTTATCCTTCAGAGATACTTGCACATGTACAAAGGTTTATGTAAAAAGACTTTACTATACACCTGTTTGTAATAGTGGGAATCAGAAACAACCTAGACATCCACCAGTAGGGGAGGGGTATATATATTATAGTATTCTAAACTAGAAACCACCATACCACATTAAACTAAGTGCTTAGTGTAAAGTGCCTGTTTCAACAAATAAGGAGAGAAAAATATCTTTTTTCACCCATTCTTTGGTCTTTTGAAGAATTTCCTATGTAATTGAACTTTCAAAAGGCCATTATACCATTCTATCAAACCAGTTTCTTCAGGGTGATAGAAAACACGGTAAGAGAAGTTAATTTCTTGAGCCTGGGCCCATTGCTATACTTCATTTGCTGTGAAGTGAGTACCTTGATTAGAGAAACGCTGTGTGTGGAATATCATAAATGCGGATAAGCTAGTCCACAGATGATAGTTTGTGAGAATCATTGAGTGCAGGGAGGGCAAATCCATACCCAGAGTAAGTTTCTATTCCAAAAAGAAGGTAACACTGCCCCTTTCATGATGAAAGCCATCCAGTGTACCCAACCTGCCACCAGGCAGCTGGCTGATCATTCCAGTGTATAGTGCTGTATCAGGGGTCAGTGGTGGTCTCTGTTGCTGCTGGCATTGGGCTCTCAATTATGGCCGTTTGCCAGGTCAACCTTGGTGAGTGGAAGTCCACATTGCTGAGCCCATGTATGACCCCCGTTCCTGCCCCCATGGCCTCTTTGTTCATGAGTTCGTTGGGCAGTGACACAGGCAGCTGGGGAAAGAGGCTATCTATTTGATTGTTAAAATTCTTCTCTGCTGAGGCGACCTTTTGATGAGCATTTATGTGGGACACAGATGTCTTCCTGTTTTTCTCCCATTCGGAGAAGTCTATCACATACCCAGTCCTTCTTGTTACCAATTTTTAAATCATGTTTCTTGCAAGTTTCTAACCATCCAGCCAACCTATTGGCCACAGCTCATGAATTGGTATATAATTTTACATCTCGCTATTTCTCCTTCCAAAAACAATGAACAACAAAATTCACTACTTGATGTTCTTCCTATCGTGAGGAATTCCTGTCATCATTGCTCTTCAGGGTAGTCCCAAAAAAGAACTGTAGGCTGGTCACGGTGGCTCATGCCTGTAATCCCGGCTTTGCGAGGCTGAGATGGGTGGATCACCTGAGGTCAAGAGTTCGAGATTAGCCTGGCTAACATGGTGAAACCCCATCTCTACTAATAATATAAAAATTAGCTAAGCATGATGGCATGTGCATGTAGTCCCATCTACTCGGGAGGCTGAGGCAGGAGAATCGGTTGAACCTGGGAGGAGGAGGTTGCGGTGAGCCTAGATTGCGCCATTGCACTCCAGCCTGGGCAACAGAGTGAGACTCCATCTTAAAAAAAAAACCTGTAGTGCTGCAGCTATCTGTCTCAAATGGTGCCTGCATGTCACACAGGCAGGACCATCTATAAACCAGGCCTGAGTTTTCTTTTCCTCTGTCAAATGTCACTTCCCCAGTGTTGTGGTTCAGAGAATTCTTTTCCCCACTCTTTTAAAACTTGCAGCTAAAGAGCATCTGTGCTACCATGCAACTATGAGCAGTGGTCAAAACAAAAATGACTTGCAAATTTGTTATTATTTCACTCTGAATGTTCTCTCTATCTGGAGAGTTTTCCCTGAGATATCTGTTTGGGTTGTTTCACATTTCTTAAATGTCTGTGCTCAAATGTCACCTTCTTAATGCGGACTTCTATAGTGAACACACTCTAAAGTGCTTCCCAATGAGTCATGCCTTTATATAATTCCCTTCCCTTGTATGTGGATGGAACCTGTGACTTGTTTCTAACTGACAAAATACAAAAAATTGGTGAGATAACACTCCATTGGCTAGGTTGCTTTATATACTTAGCAGAATGGAGACAGAGAGAGACACTTCCTTGATAACTTATATAAGCTGTCATGATTTCAGTGGGTCTTATGAAAAACCCCAGGGACAAGAAACTGCTGGCAGCCTCTAGTTGCTTGGAATGGCCTTGGCTGACAGCCAATAAGAAGCCCAGGCTCTCGGTCCTACTACCACAGGGAAATGAATTCCACCAATAGCATTAGAAAGCTTGGAAGTGGACATTTTCCACAGACAATCCTCCAGATGAAAATACATCCTAGCCAACTTCTTGATTGATGAAAGGACAGGTATGTGACCATGGAATAAATGTGGGCTGATTAAGCTGCTAAATTTGTGGTAGTTCGTTACACCTAAATAGAAAATTCATACACCTTCCCTAATCACTTTATTTGAAATTGCTCTCCCTCCCCTCACTACATGCCCTTTTGCCCTCTCTGCTTTGTTTCATCCACAGCATTTTTCACTGCCCAATATTCTATAGAATTAACTTGTTTATATGTTTTAATATCTGTTCCTCTCAACTATAATGAAAATGTTATTTTAAAAGGCAGAATATTTTCTACTTTGTCACAGATATATCAACTGCGCTTAGAAGAGCACCTGACAAATAAAGAGCACTCAATGAAAGAGACGTGAATATATGCATTACAACCAAATCAACCAGACCTGAAGAGTTAGGCAGCTTAAGTAACAATCAGTGGAATAAATATAGGAGATAGATCACAGGGTATGGTCCCAGAAATCTTGATTTGAGTCCTGGATCTACTACATGCATTTAACTCTGGACAAGACTTTCAAATTTACTTAGCTTCAGTTTTAATGTATCTAAATATGGATAATAATGCAAGACTTCTCTGCTTACATATTTATTTTCATTATCAAACAATGTAATATATATAATATTGCTTAATAAATTTTAAGGAGTAATATTCTGAATGAACAATACAGATGGCTAATATGCATGTAAAAATATTTCAGCCTTCCTAGTAAACCAATGAATTATAGGCAAAACATTAATGATATATCACTTATTGACTATAAATTAAAATATTGAGTAATGCTACCCAACATTGGATATGGTGTATATTCTCATATATGTTGATAGTAGTGTAAAAAATGGTGTAAAGTAATGAATAGCTGTTTGGAAAACATCAAAAGCCTCAAGAAGAGCACATGTATTTCTTTTATTCCAGTAGTCCTGTTTGTAGGAATCTATCTTTGTTATACAATCAGACAGGTATAAGAAGTATAGGTATAAGGATGTTTATGAAAATTTGCTTGGCAATTGTAAAACAATGTAGTTGACCTAAATGTTAAAGCACAAACTTATGACTAACTAACATAGAGTTAATTTTTATATTTTCTCTTATTGTTGGTCTGAATCTATATTCTCTCTCCGTCTCTCTTTCCTCCTTCTTACATTGATTAAACCTTTGCCAATCTCTCAATTTTATCCACTAACCTGAGGCTAAGATCATCATAACATTCCCAGCATCATGGATTTTCCTAAGAATATATCTGAGAATTAATGTTAGTTTGACCTACGTTGCCCTTATAACACTTTTTTTCTCTATAGAACTAAGAGAAGTAAATACATTAAAAAGTAGAGTAGGCCCTCTGAGAAGGTATCATAACCAAAGAATATTGAGTTCTCTACACTTTGCCATTTGCGACTTGCATATTTCCAAAGCATATATTGAATTATATGCAGTGTACATTCTAATTTGTTTTGGATAAAATTGCTATATCACTTTATCTCACAAATTACTTCTAATAGTTTTCTAACTTTCTAATCCATGCTAACTGCCATTCCTGTCTTGACATTTAGCACTAAGAATTTCTTACAAATGACTCTCAATAAGTTGTTGAGGAAGCTTTAGAAATATCACTGATATTTCCATAAGTTTCATAGATAATGTCTTTTGTATTTATTTGTGTGAAAGTTGTGTTGTTATTTCCACTTGGTATTCTAAAAATATTACAGTCATACATCACTTAACAACTGAAATCCATTCTGATAAATATGTCATTAGGCAATTTCATCATTGTGCGAAAATAATGGAGTGTACTTATACAAACTTAGGTGGTGCAACTTACTACAAACCTATGCTATGTGCTATAGCCTATTGCTCCTAGGCTACAAACCTGTACAGCATGTTACTACAGCAGATACTGTGGACAATTGTAACACAATGATATTTGTGTATTTAAACATATCTCAACACAGAAAAGGTAATGCATTTCCCTATGATATTATGACACCTACAATATCAGTAGGCAACAGGGTATTTTCATCTCCATTATAATTTTCTGGGACCACATTTCTTTTTTTTTTTTTTTTTTTTAGACAGAGTCTTGCTCTATCACCCAGGCTGGCGTGCAGTGGCATGATCTTGGCTCACTGCAACCTCTGCCTCCTGGGTTCAAGTGATTCTCCTGCCTCAGCTTCCCAAGCAGCTGGGACTACAGGCACGTGCCACCATGCCCCACTAATTTTTGTATTTTTAATAGAAATGGAGTTTCACCATATTGGCCTGGCTGGTGGGACCACATTTCTATATGCAGTCCATCATTGATCAAAGTGGTATTATTTGGAGTGTAACTATACTTGGTTTCTATTATTCACCTTTCAAAATTACTTTTCTAGATGTAAATATGACATGGAACTTTATTCTTGTTGCAGAAAAATATAAGAAAAAACATTAAAACTGGTAAATTCTAGTTTTAAAACTCTACAAAGTATTTGGACAGGTCTCAAAGCAGTTGAATATTATCAAAATATTAGGTGAGTTTTTTTACCTTGGTATCGGGAAGGCTGTCACAAAAATAAGAGAAGTATTTGTACATAGAAGATCAAGATGAGTACGATCACCTGGATGCAGCGTAGTGCTTCTGGACAGCCTCTACAATATTGACACATTTACATTTTGTTTATTTTTTTATTGTAATTTTTATTTTTTGTGGATACGTAGCAGATATATATATTTATGGCTTACATAAGATATTTTGACACAGGCATGCAATGCATAAGAATTACATCAGAGTAAATAGGGTATCCCTTACCTCAAGCATTTATCTTTTGTGTTTCAAGCAATCCAATTACTTTTAGTTATTTTAAAATGTACAATTAAATTATTTTTCTGCTACAGTCACCTTCTTGTGCTCAAAAATACTAGGACTTACTTATTCTAACTGTACTTTTGTACCCGTTAAATATCCCCCACTTACCCCACCCCCAGCTACACTTTCTAGGCTCTGGTAACCATCCTTCTACTCTCCATCTCCATGAGTTTGTTTTAATTTTTATCTCCCACAGGTAAGTGAGAAAATGTGGTGTTTGTCTTTCAGCCTGGCTTATTTCACTTAAGATAGTGATCTCCAGTTCTATCCATGTGGTTGCAAATAACAGGATCTCTTCATTTTCTATGGCTGAATGATAATTTATGTGTTTATGTACCACATTTTCTTTTTCCATTTATCTGTTGATAGAGACTTAGGCTGCTTCCAAATCTTTATTATCGTGAATAGTGCTGCAATAAACGTGAGTGCGCAGATATGTCTTCAATATACTGATTTCCTTTCTTTTGTGTATAGTGGGATTGCTGGATTGTATGGTAGCCCTATTTTTAGTTTTTTAAGGAACTGTTATCCAGAGTGGTTGTACAAATTTGCATTCTTCCCAACAGTGTACAAGGGTTCCTTTTTCTCCATGTCTTCACTAGCATTTTTTATCGCTTGTCTTTTGGATAAAAACCATTTTAACTGGAGTGAGATGATGTCTCATTGTAGTTTTGATATATATTTCTCTAATAGTCAATGATGTTGAGCACCTTTTCACTTCCTGTTTGTCATTTTTATGTCTTTTGGGAAATGCCTATTTAGATATTTTGCCCATTTTTTAATCTGATTATTTGATTTTTTTCTTATAGAGTTGTTTGAGCTCCTTATATATTTTGGTTATTAATGCCTTGTCAGATGGGTAGTTTGCAAATGTTTTCTGCCATTCTATGAGTTGTCTCTTCAGTTTGTTAATTGTTTTCTTTGCTGTGCAGAAGCTTTTTAATTTGATGTGATCCTATTTGTTCATGTTTCCTTTGATTGCCTGGGTCTGTGAGTTATTGCTCAAGAAGTCTTTGCATACTCCAATGTCCTGAAGAGTATTCCCAGTGTTTTCTTTCAGTAGTTTTATTTGGTGGGATTTTTGCATATGGCAAAAAATAGGAGTCTAATTTATTTCTTCTGCATATGGATAGCTAGTTTTCTCAGTGAAATTTATTGAAGAGACTGTCCTTTCCCCAATGTATGTTCTTTGAACCTTTGTTGAAAATGAGTTCACTGTAGATGTATGGATTTATTTCTGGGTTCCCCATTCTATTCCATTGGTCTGTCTTTTTTATGCCAATACCATGCCATTTTGGTTACTTTAGCCCTGTATTATAATTTAAGCCAAGTAATGTGATTCCTCCAGTTTTGTTCCTTTTGCCTTAGATAACTTTTGTTATTCTGAGTCTTTTGTGGTTCCATATACATTTTATGATTTTTTTTATTTATGTGAATAATATTGTTGGTATTTTAATATGAATTGCATTAAATCTATAGATTACTTTGGGTAGCATGTACATTTTAACAATATTGGTTCTTTCAATCCATGAAAATGGAATGTATTCCTACTTTTTGGTGTCCTCTTCAATTTCTTACATCAATGTTTTATAGTTTTTTATTGTATAAATCTTTTACTTCTTTGGTTAAGTCTGAGGTATTTTATTTTATTTGGAGCTATTGCAAATGAAGTTACTTTCTTAATTTCTTTTTCAGAATTTTAATTGTTGGTATATAAAATTGCTACTGATTTTTGTATGTTGATTTTGTATCCTGAAACTTTACTGAATTTGTTCATCAGTTCTAAAAGCTTTTTGGTGGCATCTTTAGTTTTTTCCAGGTATAAGATTATATCATCTGGAACAAAGATAACATGGCTTCTTCTTTTCCAATTTGGATGCCTTTTATTTCTTTCTTTTGTCTGATTGCTCTAGCTAGGATTTCAGTACTCTGTTGAATAACAGTGATGACAGTGGTCATTCTTGTTGTGGTCCAGATCACAAAGAAAAGGCTTTCAGTTTTTTCCTCATTCAGTAAGATACTAGCTGTGAGTCTGTTGTATATGGCTTTTATTATGTTGAGGTATGCTCCGTCTAAACCCAGTTTTTTGAGGGCTTTTGTCAGCCCTTAAGGGATGTTCAATTTTATCAAACACTTTTTCAGCATCATTTGAAATGATTGTATGGTTTTTGTTCTTCATCCTGTTGATGTGATGTATCACACTGATTGACTTGCCTGTGTTAAATCATCCTTGTCTCCCTGGGATACATTTCCCTTGGTCATGATGAATAACCATTTTAATGTGTTAATTCAGTTTGCTAGTACTTGTTGAGGATTTTTGTATCAGTAGTCATCAGTGATGTTGACATGTAATTTTGTTTTGCGTGTGTGTGTGTGTGTGTGTGTGTGTGTGTGTATGATTTCAGTGTGTCTTTTTCCGGTTTTGGTATCAGGGCAATATGGTCTTATAGAAGGAGTTTGGAAGTATTCCCTTCTTTATTTTTTCAGATAGTTTGAGTAGGATTGCTACTAGTTCTTCTTTAAATGCTTGGTTCAATTCAGTAGTAAAGTCATCAGGTTCTGGGATTTTTCTTACTAGGAGTCTTTTTATTATGGCTTCCATCTCGTTACTTGTTACTGGTCTGTTTGAGTTTTGGAGTTCTTCATGGTTCAGTAGGTTGTATACGTCTAGGAATTTGTGCATTTCTTCTAGATTTTTGAATATATTTACATGTAGTTGCTCATATTAGCCACTAATGGTCTTTTGAATTTATATGGTATCTGTTGCAATCTCTCCTTTTACATCTCTGATTTTATTTGGATCTTCTCTCTTTTTTTTCTTAGTCTGGCTAAAGGTTTGTCAATTTTGTTTAACTTTAAAAAAAACCTTCTTTTTATTTCATTGATATTTTGTATTGTTTCCTTTACTTCATTTTCATTTATTTCCACTCTAATCTTTATTATTTTTTTCTTCTACTAATTTTGGGTTTGGCTTGCTTTTGTTTTCTAGTTATTTAAGATGAATTCTTAGGTTATTTGAAGTTGTCTTTTTTTAGTTTGCTGTAAACTTTCCTCTTAGCAGTGCTTTGGTTGTATCCCACAGATTTTGGTATGTTGCGTTTCCATTATCATTTGATTCAAGAAGTGTTTCAGTTTCCTTCTTTATCTCTTTATTGACCCACTGATCATTAAGGAGCATATTGTTTCATTTTCCTTTACTTGCATAGTTTCCAAAATTCCTCCTTTTATTGATTTCTAGTTTTATTCCCTTGTGGTCAGAGAAGATGCTTGATATTATTTCAATTTTTTTAATGTTTTAAGATTTGTTTTGTGATGTAACATGTGGTCTACTCTTGAGAATGATCCCTATAATGAAGAAAAGAATGTGTATTCTGTAGCTGTTGGATGAAATGTGTCATAAATATCTATTAAGTTTATTTAGTCTATAGTACAGGTTAAGTCCAATGTTTCTTTGCTGATTTTCTCTCTGGAATATTTGTGCAATGCTGAAAGTGGATGTTAAAGTCTCTCCAGCTATTATTATACTGAGGTCTAGCTCTCTATTTAGCTCTAATGTTTGCTTTATAAATCTTGGTGCTTCAGTGTTGGGTGCATACATATTTACGATTGTTATATCTTCTTGTTGATTTGACCTTTTTGTCATTGTATAGTGACCTTCTTTGTCTTTTCTTATAGTTGTTTTCATCAGATCTGTTTATCTCATGTAACTATAGCTACTCCTATCCTTTTTTGGTTTCCATTGTCATGGGATATCTTTTTCCATCCCTTTATTTTCACTCTGTGTGTGTTTTTATAGGTGAAGCGTGTTTCTTGTAGGTAACAGATCATTGGATCTTGGGCTTTTTTTAAAAAACAATTTAGCCTTTCTATGTCTTTTGATTGGAGAGTTTAGTCCATGTATGCTTAATGTTATTATTGATAAGTAAGAACTTACTGCTGCCATTTTGTTAGTTGTTTTCTGGTTTTGTTATGGTCTTCCCTTTCTTCTTTCTTTCCTTCTTGTCCTTCTTTCAGCAAAAGTAATTTTCTTGGGTGATGTAAACTAATTTCTTTATTTTTGTTTGTTGTGTTTCACTTGTATATTTTTTGATTTGAGGTTACTATAAGGCTTGCAAATAGTCTCTTATAACCCACTGTTTTAAGCTAACAACTTAACACTTTTTACATAAACAAATGTGAGCAAAGAAGCAAAAATAAAACTAATAAGAACCGTATGCTGTAACTTTGTTCTCCTCCTATTTTATTTTTTGTTGTTTCTGTTTATGTCTTATCTGTATCTTTTTTATTCTTTTGTTTTTTGAGAAGTAGTCTCTCTCTGTCTTATACGTATCTTTAAAAGTTGTTGTAGTTGTTGTTTTTGATTGTTTCATCACTTAACCTTTCTATTTAAGAGTAGTTTATACACCACTGCTACAGTATTTTACAGTATTACAGTGTTACATGTTTTTCTGTGTACTTACTATTACCAGTGAATATTGTATCTTCAAATGATTTCTTATTGCTCATTAACAACCTTTTCTTTCTAACTGAAGCACTCCCTTTAACATTTCTTGTAGGACTATCTGGTATTGATGAAACCCCTCAGCTTTTGTTTGGGAAAGTTGTTATTTCTCCTTCCTGTTTGAAGGATATTTTAAGCAGGTTTATTACTCTAGGGCAAAAGTTTTTTTTTTTTTTTTTTTTTGTTCTGTTTTTTTCCTTAAGCACTTCTAATACATCATACCACTCTCTCCTAGCCTGTACAGTTTCCATTAAAAAGGCTGCTACTGGACATGTTGGACCTCCATATTGTATTATTTGTTTCTTTTTTCTTGCTGCTTTTAGGATCCTTTCTTTTTCCTTGATCTTTGGGAGTTTGATTATTAAATGCCTTGACGTAGTCTTCTTTAGGTTAAATCTTCATGGTGTTCTGTAACCGTCTTTTACTTGCATATTGATATCTTTTTTTTAGGTTTGGGGAGTTCACTTTTATTATCCCTTTGGATAAACCTTGTATCCCCATCTTTTACTTAAGATCCTATTTAAGGCCAAAAACTCTTAGATTATCCCTTTTGAGGGTATTTTCCGGATCCTGTAGGTGTGATTTATTGTTTTTTATCCTTTTCCTTTTGTCTCCTCTGACTTTGTATTTTTAAATAGCCTATCTTCAAGCTCACTATTTTTTTCTTCTGATAGATCAATTGTTTTTAAGAAACTCTGCTGCATTCTTTAGTTTGCCAGTTGTATTTTTCAGCTCCAGAATTTCTGCTTGCTTTATTTTAATTATGTCAATCTGTTTGTTAAATTTAGCTCATAGAATTCTGGATTCCTTCTTTCTTATCATCAATATTTTTGAGTTTCCTCACAAGTGCCATTTTAAATTCTCTGTCTGAAGGGTCACATATCCCTGTTTCTTCAAGATTGGTCCATCATGTCTTTTTTTTTTTTTTTTTTTTTCTGACGCTGATGAGTAAATTCTTTTTTTTCTTTTTTTTATTATTATACTTTAGGTTTTATGGTACATGTGCGCAATGTGCAGGTAAGTTACATATGTATACATGTGCCATGCTGGTGCGCTGCACCCACTAACTCGTCATCTAGCATTAGGTATATCTCCCAATGCTATCCCTCCCCCCTCCCCCCACCCCCCAACAGTCCCCGAAGTGTGATGTTCCCCTTCCTGTGTCCATGTGTTCTCATTGTTCAATTCCCACCTATGAGTGAGAATATGCGGTGTTTGGTTTTTTGTTCTTGTGATAGTTTACTGAGAATGATGATTTCCAATTTCATTCATGTCCCTACAAAGGACATGAACTCATCATTTTTTATGGCTGCATAGTATTCCATGGTGTATATGTGTCACATTTTCTTAATCCAGTCTATCATTGTTGGACATTTGGGTTGGTTCCAAGTCTTTGCTATTGTGAATAATGCCGCAGTAAACATAGGTGTGCATGTGTCTTTATAGCAGCATGATTTATAGTCCTTTGGGTATATACCCAGTAATGGGATGGCTGGGTCGAATGGAATTTCTAGTTCTAGATCCCTGAGGAATCGCCACACTGACTTCCACAAGGGTTGAACTAGTTTACAGTCTCACCAACAGTGTAAAAGTGTTCCTACTTCTCCACATCCTCTCCAGCACCTGTTGTTTCCTGACTTTTTAATGACTGCCATTCTAACTGGTGTGAGATGGTATCTCATTGTGGTTTTGATTTGCATTTCTCTGATGGCCAGTGATGGTGAGCATTTTTTCATGTGTTTTTTGGCTGCATAAATGTCTTCTTTTGAGAAGTGTCTGTTCATATCCTTCGCCCACTTTTTGATGGGGTTGTTTGTTTTTTTCTTGTAAATTTGTTGGAGTTCATTGTAGATTCTGGTTATTAGCCCTTTGTCAGATGAGTAGGTTGCGAAAATTTTCTCCCATTTTGTAGGTTGCCTGTTCACTCTGATGGTAGTTTCCTTTGCTGTGCAGAAGCTCTTTAGTTTAATTAGATCCCCTTTGTCAATTTTGGCTTTTGTTGCCATTGCTTTTGGTGTTTTAGACATGAAGTCCTTGCCCATGCCTATGTCCTGAATGGTAATGCCTAGGTTTTCTTCTAGGGTTTTTATGGTTTTAGGTCTAACATTTAAGTCTTTAATCTATCTTGAGTTAATTTTTGTATAAGGTGTAAGGAAGGGATCCAGTTTCAGCTTTCTCCATATGGCTAGCCAGTTTTCCCAGCACCATTTATTAAATAGGGAATCTTTTCCCCATTTCTTGTTTTTCTCAGGTTTGTCAAAGATCAGATAGTTGTAGATATGTGGCATTATTTCTGACGGCTCTGTTCTGTTCCATTGATCTATATCTCTGTGTTGGTACCAGTACCATGCTGTTTTGGTTACTGTAGCCTTGTAGTATAGTTTGAAGTCAGGTAGTGTGATGCCTCCAGCTTCGTTCTTTTGGCTTAGGATTGACTTGGCGATGCGGGCTCTTTTTTGGTTCCATATGAACTTTAAAGTAGTTTTTTCCAATTCTGTGAAGAAAGTCATTGGTAGCTTGATGGGGATGGTATTGAATCTGTAAATTACCTTGGGAAGGATGGCCATTTTCATGATATTGATTCTTCCTACCCATAAGCATGGAATGTTCTTCCATTTGTTTGTATCCTCTTTTATTTCCTTGAGCAGTGGTTTGTAGTTCTCCTTGAAGAGGTCCTTCACATCCCTTGTAAGTTGGATTCCTAGGTATTTTATTCTCTTTGAAGCAATTGTGAATGGGAGTTCACTCATGATTTGGCTCTCTGTTTGTCTGTTATTGATGTATAAGAAGGCTTGTGATTTTTGTACCTTGATTTTGTATCCTGAGACTTTGCTGAAGTTGCTTATCAGCTTAAGGAGATTTTGGGCTGAGAGGATGGGGTTTTCTAGATATACAATTGTGTCATCTGCAAACAGGGACAATTTGACTTCCTCTTTTCCTAATTGAATACCCTTTATTTCCTTCTCCTGCCTAATTGCCCTGGCCAGAACTTCCAACACTATGTTGAATAGAAGTGGTGAGAGAGGGCATCCCTGTCTTGTGCCAGTTTTCAAAGGGAATGCTTCCAGTTCTTGCCCATTCAGTATGATATTGGCTGTGGGTTTGTCATAGATAGCTCATTATTTTGAGATATGTCCCATCAATACCTAATTTATTGGGAGTTTTTAGCATGAAGCGTTGTTGAATTTTGTCAAAGGCCTTTTCTGCATCTATTGAGATAATCATGTGGTTTTTGTCTTTGGTTCTGTTTATATGCTGGATTACATTTATTGATTTGCGTATATTGAACCAGCCTTGCATCCCAGGGATGAAGCCCACTTGATCATGGTGGATAAGCTTTTTGATGTGCTGCTGGATTCTGTTTGCCAGTATTTTATTGAGGATTTTTGCATCAATGTTCATCAAGGATATTGGTCTAAAATTCTCTTTTTTTGTTGTGTCTCTGCCAGGCTTTGGTATCAGGATGATGCTGGCCTCAGAAAATGAGTTAGGGAGGATTCCCTCTTTTTCTATTGATTGGAATAGTTTCAGAAGGAATGGTACCAGCTCCTCCTTGTGCCTCTGGTATAATTCGGCTGTGAACCCATCTGGTCCTGGACTCTTTTTGGTTCGTAAGCTATTGATTATTGCCACAATTTCAGCTCCTGTTATTGGTCTATTCAGAGATTCAACTGCTTCCTGGTTTAGTCTTGGGAGGGTGTATGTGTTGAGGAATTTATCCATTTCTTCTAGATTTTCTAGTTTATTTGCGTAGAGGTGTTTGTAATATTCTCTGATGGTAGTTTGTATTTCTGTGGGATCGGTGGTGATATCCCCTTTATCATTTTTTATTGCATCTATTTGATTCTTCTCTCTTTTTCTCTTTATTAATCTTGCTAGCGGTCTATCAATTTTGTTGATCCTTTCAAAAAACCAGCTCCTGGATTCATTAATTTTTTGAAGGGTTTTTTGTGTCTCTATTTCCTTCAGTTGTGCTCTGATTTTAGTTATTTCTTGCCTTCTGCTAGCTTTTGAATGTGTTTGCTCTTGCTTTTCTAGTTCTTTTAATTGTGATGTTAGGTGTCAATTTTGGATCTTTCCTGCTTTCTCTTGTGGGCATTTAGTGCTATAAATTTCCCTCTACACACTGCTTTGAATGCATCCCAGAGATTCTGGTATGTTGTGTCTTGGTTCTCGTTGGTTTCAAAGAACATCTTTATTTCTGCCTTCATTTCGTTATGTACCCAGTAGTCATTCAGGAGCAGGTTGTTCAGTTTCCACGTAGTTGAGCGGTTTTGAGTGAGATTCTTAATCCTGAGTCCTAGCTTGATTGCACTGTGATCTGAGAGACAGTTTGTTACAATTTCTGTTCTTTTACATTTATTGAGGAGAGCTTTACTTCCAACTATGTGGTCAATTTTGGAATACGTGTGGTGTGGTGCTGAAAAAAATGTATATTCTGTTGATTTGGGGTGGAGAGTTCTGTAGATGTCTATTAGGTCCACTTGGTGCAGAGCTGAGTTCAATTCCTGGGTATCCTTGTTGACTTTCTGTCTGGTTGATCTGTCTAATGTTGACAGTGGGGTGTTAAAGTCTCCCATTATTAATGTGTGGGAGTCTAAGTCTCTTTGTAGGTCACTCAGGACTTGCTTTACGGATCTGGGTGCCCCTGTATTGGGTGCATATATATTTAGGATAGTTAGCTCTTCTTGTTGAATTAATCCCTTTACCATTATGTAATGGCCTTCGTCTCTTTTGATCTTTGTTGGTTTAAAGTCTGTTTTATCAGAGACTAGGATTGCAACCCCTGCCTTTTTTTGTTTTCCATTTGCTTGGTAGATCTTCCTCCATCCTTTTATTTTGAGCCTATGTGTGTCTCTGCACGTGAGACGGGTTTCCTGAATACAGCACACTGATGGGTCTTGACTCTTTATCCAATTTGCCAGTCTGTGTCTTTTAATTGGAGCATTTAGTCCATTTAAATTTAAGGTTAATATTGTTATGTGTGAATTTGATCCTGTCATTATGATGTTAGCTGGTTATTTTGCTTGTTAGTTGATGCAGTCTCTTCCTAGTCTCAATGGTCTTTACATTTTGGCATGATTTTGCAGTGGCTGGTACCAGTTGTGCCTTTCCATGTTTAGGGCTTCCTTCAGGAGCTCTTTTAGGGCAGGCCTGGTGGTGACAAAATCTCTCAGCATTTGCTTGTCTGTAAAGTATTTTATTTCTCCTTCACTTATGAAGCTTAGTTTGGCTGGATATGAAATTCTGGGTTGAAAATTCTTTTCTCTAAGAATGTTGAATATTGGCCCCCACTCTCTTCTGGCTTGTAGGGTTTCTGCCGAGAGATCCGCCGTTAGTCTGATGGGCTTCCCTTTGATGGTAACCCGACCTTTCTCTCTGGCTGCCCTTAACATTTTTTCCTTCATTTCAACTTTGGTGAATCTGACAATTATGTGTCTTGGAGTTGCTCTTCTCGAGGAGTATCTTTGTGGCGTTCTCTGTATTTCCTGAATCTGAATGTTGGCCTGCCTTGCTAGATTGGGGAAGTTCTCCTGGATAATATCCTGCAGAGTGTTATCCAACTTGTTTCCATTCTCCCCTTCACTTTCAGGTACACCAATCAGACGTAGATTTGGTCTTTTCACATAGTCCCACATTTCTTGGAGGCTTTGCTCATTTCTTTTTATTCTTTTTTCTCTAAACTTCCCTTCTCACTTCATTTCATTCATTTCATCTTCCAGGGCTGACACCCTTTCTTCCATTTGATCGCATCGGCTCCTGAGTCTTCTGCATTCTTCGCGTAGTTCTGGAGCCTTGGTTTTTAGCCCCATCGGCTCCTTTAAGCACTTCTCTGTATTGGTTATTCTAGTTATACATTCTTCTAAATTTTTTTCAAAGTTTTCAACTTCTTTGCCTTTGGTTTGAATATCCTCCCATAGCTCGGAGTAATTTGATCTTCTGAAGCCTTCTTCTCTCAGCTCGTCAAAGTCATTCTCTGTCCAGCTTTGTTCCATTGCTGGTGAGGAACTGCGTTCCTTTGGAGGAGGAGAGGTACTCTGCTTTTTAGAGTTTCCAGTTTTTCTGCTCTGTTTTTTCCCCATCTTTGTGGTTTTATCTACTTTTGGTCTTTGATGATGGTGATGTACAGATGGGTTTTTGGTGTGGATGTCCTTTCTGTTAGTTTTCCTTCTAACATACAGGACCTTCAGCTGCAGGTCTGTTGGAGTACCTGGCCGGCCCTGTGAGGTGTCAGTCTGCCCCTGCTGGGGGGTGCCTCCCAGTTAGGCTGCTCTGGGGTCAGGGGTCAGGGACCCACTTGAGGAGGCAGTCAGCCCGTTCTCAGATCTCCAGCTGCGTGCTGGGAGAACCACTGCTCTCCTTAAAGCTGTCAGACAGGGACATTTAAGTCTGCAGAGGTTACTGCTGTCTTTTTGTTTGTCTGTGCCCTGCCCCCAGAGGTGGAGCCTACAGAGGCAGGCAGGCCTCCTTGAGCTGTGGTGGGGTCCACCCAGTTCAAGCTTCCCGGCTGCTTTGTTTACCTAAGGAAGCCTGGGCAATGGTGGGCGCCCCTCCCCCAGCCTCGCTGCCGACTTGCTGTTTGATCTCAGACTGCTGTGCTAGCAAACAGCGAGATTCCGTGGGCGTAGGACCCTCTGAGCCAGGTGCGGGCTATAATCTCCTGGGGCACCGTTTCCTAAGCCTGTCGGAAAAGCACAGTATTCGGGTGGGAGTGGCCCGATTTTCCAGGTGCCGTCTGTCACCCCTGGAAAGGGAACTCCCTGACCCCTTGTGCTTCCCGAGTGAGGCAATGCCTCACCCCTGCTTCGGCTGGCGCACGGTGCACTCACCCACTGACCTGCCCCCACTGTCTGGTACTCCCTAGTGAGATGAACCCGGTACCTCAGATGGAAATGCAGAAATCACCCGTCTTCTGCGTCGCTCACGCTGGGAGCTGTAGATTGGAGCTGTTCCTATTCGGCCATCTTGGCTCCTCCCATCATGTCTTATTTAGTTCCTTTGATGAGATCATGTTTTCCTGGATGGTCTTAATACTTAGGAATATCTGTCCGTGTCCGGTCATTGAAGAGTTAGGTGTTTATTGTAGTCTTCGCAGTTTGGGCTTGTTTGTACCTATACTTTTAGAAGGTTTTTTCAGGTCCGAAAGGACTGTATTTGTGAACTAAGCTGTATCTGCATTCAGGGGCACCCCAAGCCCAGTATTTCTGTGGCTCTTGTAGATTCAGAGATACCACCTCCAAGGTCTTGGACAAGATCCAAAAGAATTACCTGGATTACCAGACAGAGACTCCTGTTCTTTTCCCTTACTTTCTTCCAAACAAATGGAGTCTCTCTCTCAGTTCTGAGCTGGCTGGAACTAGGGGTGGAGTGTCATAAACACCCCTGTGGCCACCACCACTAGGATTGCACTAGGTCAGACCTGAAGCCAGCACAGCATTGGGTCTTACCCAAAGCCTGCTGTAGCCACTACCTGGCTCCTCTTCTCTCAAAGCCCTGGGGCTTTACTAATGGCTAGTGGCCTATGTCCTTCTCTTTAGGGAATGAAGTTCCTTCAGGCCCCAGGTGGGTCCAGAGGTTATGTCTTAAAGCCAGGGTCCAGAATCAAAAACCTTAGAAGTCTAACTGGTGTTCCATTGTACTGTGGCTGAGCTGGCACTCAAACCACAAGATGTGTCCTTCCCACTTATCCCTCCCATTTCCTAAGGCGGAGGAGCCTCACCCCATTGTCACTACCACCACAGGCCCATAGGGAAAACTATCAGGCTACTGCTGATATTTCCTTAAGGGTCAGAAGCTCTTCGTTCAGCTTGTGGTGAATACTGCCTGGCCTGGGGCTCAACCTTCAGGGCAGTGGGTTCCCCTCTAGCCCAAGGCAGATCCAGAAATGCCATGCAAAAGCCAAATCCTGGATTCAGGGACCCCAAGAGATCATCTGGTGCTCTATCTCCCTGTGGCAGAGCTTGTATCTAAGATGCAAAAAAAAAGTCCCCTTTCCTTCTCTCTACTTTTCTCAAGAGGAAGTCTCTCCCCATATCCACCACAACTGGGAATGTGCTGAGAGTTTCACTGGAAGCCAGAAAGTCACAGAGTCTCACACGAGGCCCACAGAGTACTACCTGGGTGTTGCTGCTGGTTATTCAGGACCCAAGGGCTCTTCAGTTAGCAAGTTGTCAATTCTGCCAAAACTAGGTCCTTGCCTTCAAGACAGTAAGTTTCTTTCTAGCCCAGGGTGTGTTTAGAAATGTTTTCCTGGAGCTGGGACCTGGAAAGAGGGTTTCACGACTCTGACTGGTACTCTTTTCTGCAGTGACTGAGATGGTATCTAAGATGCAAGACAAAGTCCTCCCCACTCTTCTCTCACCTCTCCTCCCCTCCTCTCCCCTCCTCTCCCCTCCCCTCCCCTCCCCTATCTCTCTTCAAGTAGAATGAAAGGATCTTTTTGGAGGCATGAGCTCTGCAGCCTGGGGTTAGGGGAGGGGGAGGAGTGGCATCAGCCTTCCCTTAGCCAAACTGTTATTCAGTTTGTTATGTGCCCCTCCAGACTACTGACTCTGAGCCAAGTTCAGCAATAGGACTTGCCTAGGAGTTGCAGTCTAGACTGCCACGAGTTGAATAAATAAAGCTGAAATAAATAAAGCTGAACTTTATTTAGAGCCCCAGAGCACTCT
This sequence comes from Pongo abelii, assembly GCF_028885655.2. NCBI lineage: Eukaryota > Metazoa > Chordata > Mammalia > Primates > Hominidae > Pongo > Pongo abelii. Next base: position 87,663,979 of record NC_071996.2, read on the forward strand.
GGCCCAAGGTGGCAAGGCTTGCAGGAACTCAAGTTCCAACTGCTGGGATGCTCCACCCTCTGGCTAGGGCTGGTTTAAATACTACCTCCATAGGTGAGCATCAGCTGAGTTCAGTTCGATTTTGCTTTCTGTTGTGGCAGGAAAGCACTGAGTTCAACATAATGTCTCACAATTGTTTCTCTCTCACTCTCCCAAGTGTGCAGATTTTTCTCTCCATGCAGAATGGCCACTTCTGGGGGTTGGGAGAAGGGAGGCATTGGCTATTCAAGACTGTTTGTCTTACTTCTTCAGTGCCTCTTTAAGTGAAATGAAGTTAAACCCAGGTACTGTGAATGCTCACTTCATTTTTGGTTCTTATGAAGGTGGCTTTTTTGTGTAGATAAATTGTTATCCTTGCGGGGTGGGGGAAGATGATTGGTGAAGCCTTCTATTCTACCATCTAGCCTCTCCTCTTTAAATTTACGTTTTAAATAGGCACAGTTATCTAAATCTGGAGCTGCTTCCAGCCATGTCTGTCAGTCACTTATATTACAAATAACAACAGTATTGGCATTTAATAATAATTGACTGACTCCTCAATGTTCAATGATTATGTCAATGAAATCCAATTATTTCTAAACCTCAATGGTTACTTTGAAACAGTAAATAGTGAAAGTCCTGGCATTTTGCGTGCTTTCTTTGGAAAATACGGTTTGTTTTTCATTCATTTGTTTTTCATTAGAAGCATTGCACTTTTATCTTACCAATGAAATTTAAAACCACTATTTTTAATCATTATTACATGTATTTTATGTATTATATATGTTTATATATGTGTGTGTGTGTATGTGTGAGTATGTAATAACAATTAACTTTTATACTAAAGATTTTATTAAAAACAGTAAAGTCTATCTTTTTGGTTTGTTGACTAGAGCTTTTCTAAAGAACCAGTAGGAAATAAATTATCTGTACTTCTTGGAATAAAGCTATTTATAACTAATAATCAAAGATTATTTGCTGATTAGCTCTGTTATTAAAACTCTTTCTTGCTTTATTTCACCTGGTATTTTACTTCTTTTACATCTTATTGTAGAAAACTTAGATTCTTGTGTTTGTACGAAGTTGTTCATGGTCCCTGATACACACTCTCATCCCCAACATCCAACCCTTTTTTTCTAGTTAATATTTGTATTCCTCAAAACCCAGCACAGATATCACTTTTACCAAGTAGCTGTATTTAGGATTTTCTTGAGCACTTCTCTCTCTTCATACATGGCACTGTAAGCATAATCCAACCAGTGATTGCTGTTATCTCTTAATGTGTATGTTCAATCCTTATTTCTGTAAAATACACATAAATACACAACACTTGCCCACATATACACTCATAGAAACACACAATGAAAGTAAAAATATTTTCTTTAATTAACAAAAAAATCTCAGCCATTTAACAGAGTGACTGCTGCTAGTGCTCAATAATTATCTGTTGAATGAGTCTTGATATTACTTTAAGTTTTTAAGAAACAAAAGTGACCAAGACCCTGTATACCTAAAATTTATGAGCAAAATATTTTTGACCTGTTATACTGTAATTCTACACCTGTTTTATGAAAAGCAATTAATAATTTAATGCATATGATAAAATTATAGCCATTTTAATAGTCATATTAAGGAAATGATTTCAAAGTTTTGCTTTCTGGGAAATATCTATACAATTGAGACATTTATGACATGATTTATCTTTCATCTAAATTCTACTCTGGAAAGTCTTATCCTACACAAATATGTCAGTGCAAATGAACATTCTTGAAATATCTTTGTGTAAATTCAAAAATATATAGATATATACACATAGAAGGACACTTTCTATAAATCATGTCAATTTAAATATTAGAGATCATTTTAAGCTTAAACTATGTCAGTGTTATATGTCATTTGAGCTACCTCATGCTATGTTGGGGAAATTCAGATTTACAATCCAGAATCATTAGGAGCCTACTGTTATTTATTCATAGTGATGAACTTTTTAAGATAGATGGAACATTTATAATTTGGAGGATCTAAATCAGTTACACAATAATTTAAAAATATTTATGGAACAGAAATTTTATAGACCAGGTATTGTTCTAATCTCCTGGTACACATAAATGCATATGTATATGGTATTTATTAAAACTTTATCCAATTAGTTTTTTAAAATGTAACTAGTGGTATTAGTTCATTCTCATGCTGCTAATAAAGACATATCAGAAACTGGGAAATTTATAAAGTAAAGAGGTTTGACTCACAGTTCCACATGGCTGGGGAGTCCTCACAATCATGGTGGAAGGTGAAGGAAGAGCAAAGTCATGTCTTATGTGGTGGCAGGCAAGAGAGCTTGTGCAGGGGATCTTCCCATTATAAAACCACTGGATCTCATGAGACTTGTTCACTATCACTAGAACAGCACAGGAAAGACCTCTTCCTGGCTGCTTTCATGAGCTGGTGTTGAGTGTCTGTGGTTTTTCCAGGCACATGGTATAAGCTGTTGGTGGATCTACCATTCTGCTGTCTGGAGGACAGTGGCCATCTTCTCACAGCTCCACTAAGCAGTGCCCAAGTGGGGACTCTATGTGGGGGATCCCACCCACATTTCCCTTCTGCACAGCCTTAGCAGAGGTTCTCCATGAGGGCTCTGCCCCACAGCACACCTCTGCCTGGACATCAGGCATTTTCATACATCCTGTGAAATCTAGGCAGAGGTTCCCAAACCTTGATTCTTGAATTGGGTGCAGCCACAGGCTCAACACCATGTGTAAGCCACCAAGGCTTCGGGCTTGCACCCTCTGAAGCAATGGCCTAAGCTGTACATTGGCCCCTTTTATCCATGGCTAGGATGCAAGGCAGTAAGTCCTGAGACTGCACAAAGCGGCAAGGCTCTGGGTCTGGCCCACAAAACCATTTTTTCCTCCCAGTCCTCTGGGCCTGTGATGGGACAGGCTGCTGTGAAGAAACCTGACATGCCTTGGAGACATTTTTCCCCAATGTCTTGGTCATTAACATTTGGCTTCTTGTTACTTACACAAATTTCCACAGCCAGCTTGAATTTCTCCTCAGAAAATAGGTTTTTCTTTTCTATCGCATCATCAGGCTGCAAATTTTCCACTTTTATGTTCTGCCTCCCTTTTAAACATAAGTTCTAATTCCAAACAATAACTTTGTGATTACATAAAACTGAATGCTTTTAACAGCCCCTAACTCACCTCTTGCATGCTTTGCTGCTTAGAAATTTCTTCCAAAAAGTTTCACAAATCTCTAGGGCAGGGGCAAAATGTCATCAGTCTTTTTGCTAAAGCATAACAAGAGTAACATTTATTCCAGTTCCCAATGAGTTCCTCATCTCCATCTGAGACCACCTCAGCCTGGACTTTATTATCCATATCACTATCAGAATTTTGGTCTAAGCCATTTGACAAGTCTCTAAGAGGTTTCAAACTTTCTCATATCTTCCTGTCTTCTAAGCCCTCCACACTGTTCCAACCTCTGCCTGTTACCCAGTTCCAAAGTCACTTCCACATTTTCAGGTATCTTTACAGCAGCACCCCACTACCCAGCACCAATTTACCGTATTAGTTAGTTCTCATGCTGCCAATAAAGACACATCTGAGATTGGGTAATGTATAAAGGAAAGAGGTTTAATTGACTCACAGTTACACATGGCTAGAAAGGCCTTACAATCTTGTTGGAAGGCGAAGGAGGAGCAAAGTCACGTCTTACATGGAGGCAGGCAAGACAGCATGTGCAAGGAAACTCCTCTTTATAAAACCATCAGATCTCATGAGACTCATTCACTATCACAATAACAGTATGGGAAAGACCCACCCCCATGATTCAATTACCTCCCACTGGGTACTTCGCACTACACGTGGGAATTATGGATGCTACAATTCAAGATGAGATTTGGGTGGGGACACAGCCGCATTATATCGCTAGTATAAGTGAGTCGTACTCAAGATTCTGACATATTACAATTGCATAATAACATGAACCATTAGGGAAAATAGTACTTTTATTATTTTTAATAACTGTACACATCATGAAAGTACATAGTGAAAATATTTGGGGCACAAGACAACTTTGATGTCTCCAAAATTATACCACACACACAGCTATTTATCAATTATGTTCGAGTTGGCATGCTGTTTTTCTTGCCATCAACCCAGAAAATGAACTTCTTTAACACAGATGAAAGATAATACCCAATGTAGTAAGAATTTCTAGAAAAACAGTACTAATTTTCTTCCAATATCTTGAATTATTCTGGAAACGTGCCTGATGTTTGAGAGAAGGGATTAAACCACATCAGGAGAGATCATTTGTCTTATGGATTAACATAAATAATGTGCTCTCAGAACACACAAAAAGGACTGCTCTGCCTACGGAGTAGCCACTCTTTATTTATTTACTTTCCTAATAAACTTTTCACTTAAACACACACACACACACACACACACACACACAAAGGACCAGATAACTTTCTAATATACTGTACATCAAAATATAAGAAAATGGTATTATATATAACTGAAATACATAAGCAATAAGCAAGTTGAATTTTTTTGTAAATTTGGGGTTTATAAGACATGAATGCTTCATCTGAATTACGCAGAGAAACAGCAGGAAATGATCAATAAGAAGAGATTAAAGTTTTCAATTACAATTTGCCTAAGGCATAGATATAAATTTCACTATGATGTAATAATATGCTTTGGCTTTTTCATAAGCCAAAATGCAAGAAAATATTTTTGTTAGAAGTGGATTGTCATGAATGTTGTGTTTACCTCTCGACAAGGTCAAAGATGATGCATTGGAAAATTTCAACAATAAAAATGAAACTTTAAAACTGCAATAGACCAAAATACAATTAATCATTTCCAACTTTTTTTAACAGAGGCTCAAGGAACTGAAACAAAGGGAATTTGCTCGAAATGTAGCATCTAAATCCAGGAAAGATGAAAGAAAACAGGAAAAGGCACTCCAACGCCTGCACAAGCTGGCTGAGCTAAGAAAGGAAACTGTATGGTGAGTATCCAATGAAATTGTAAGTTTTCTTAAAACATGACCAAAAAAGGGGTATAGGAGGAGTCAGAAATAAAGGGCACAAATCTATTTATTACTGTACCCAGAATAAGGCACACATGTTTTCATGGCCTTCTGTAGGCTGTAAACAGTAATTTGAATTAGAATTTTATGCAAACACCTGTTTAATGCACATTTCAATAAAAAGCAAAAATTACTGTAATTTTGGATTAAAAAATAAACTTTATGTTATTATTTAAGCTATCTTAGTTGAAAGCTACCCCATTTCTTGGTGATACTCAAACATTTGATTGAGGAAGACAGCAAGGCAGTATCTTATGACCCTTTTAACAAAAAGAGTTTTAGAGATACTTTTTAAAATGAAAATTTGGAGAACTTCTATTTAAAATTATGTTTAAGATTCTTTTTCTAAAAAAGGATAAGAATTTCGCTTGAGAAGCAGACCAACATTAGTGTGCTGTGAATAAACTCTAACTGGGCTGTTAGAGGTTCACAACTTTTAAACTTTGATCTGCTTCTAACAGTGAGCAGCTATTAGGTGTGAACAGTGTTGTAATTCAGACTTTACAACTCAAGCCAGGGCAAAGTTATTAAAAGAAGACTTTTTAAAAGTAGTCTTTGTTTCTCCAATAAATAAAGCCTCTCTTATTATTGTCTATATCAAAATTATTTCATTCCAAATCTACTTTTTGCTGAATAATGTTATGGGATACATTGACATATCGAAACATTGTTAGGGATGCCAAATTTGTAAAAACCAAAATAAAATGTATATGTATTTAGAATCCTACATGCAACTGTTAAAAACAGATGTTACTGCTGTTCAGTTACACCAATCAGATATGTTTACTTTTTGTGGTAATGAATAAAAAATTACACAAATTTTAACTATAGAGAATCATGGAACCTATGTAACTTAACACTCTATAAATAGCATTTGCAAATATAAATTATGATATATTAAGTGAACTAGAGCTAATAATGATATACACAAAAAGCAATACTGTTTATTTAAATTATTATCCTCAGTATAAAGCACATATTTTACATTATATGTACACACAGTCACACATACATGATTTTCCCATTAATTTTGTTCTTCAAAAGATGGGAAAAGAAAGTCATTATGTTACTTAGCAGATAAAACGATGAAGCAATACATTGTGTTAGTGGTTAGATAAAGAAAATGTCCAACTAAAATTTCTTGTCTACTAATAATATTTAAAACACTGAATTTTTAGAATAGCAGGAATTTTCTTCACACACATTTCTGTTAAGGATAAGGTTTAGGGTTTCTCATATTTATGCATTTGTCAGTATAGTTCTTTTCATCAGAACTCACTACAGTGTACTGTAATTCCAAATAAGTTATATTTTAAGTGAATTGTCTTTTATCCTGCATTTACTGCATGTTATGATATAATGTATAACTTCAGGATAATTTTAAATATTGAGACTAACAATTTCAAAAGAGTCAAAGCTCTCATAAAGCTAGTACTATCTCTTAGTTACCTTTGCCCATACCAGTTGGGCTATAGTAGACTCTTGGTGAATGCTGGGTAAATTGAATTGTTCAACTGAATTCCCAGATTTTCTGCAGTCATGATTAAGGGTTTTGTTTAGAACTTTCATCATATTTACCGTATAGCATCAATGATATTAAGTATTTGTGAATCAAAAGTAATTTTACTTTAGACAACACAACACTTCAAAATATCACGGAGGAGGCCATGAAGGTAGAAAATTTTGGTCAGATAGCACTGGTTAAGAGCATATCCTCAACATTGCTCTTAACATCTATAAAAGCAACTTCAGGACAACATTTCCAAGTTATTCCAAACAGTAACCAACAAATAAATGATATTGTGGCACCATGGAAAGTACTTACACCATATGAAGGCAATTCTGTCACAAAGATTTAAAAAGTTGAAACAATATTATAATGACTTTTTAAAGATGAAAATTTTTGACTATTTTTTTTTCTCAAAAGTGTGCTATTTAACACATGCTTCTGTTTCTTTCTCTAGTGCTCCTGGAAGTGGCCCCATGTTCAAATCAACAACTGTTACTGTGAGAGAAAACTGTAATGAAATTTCCCAACGAGTTGTTGTGGATTCAGTTAATAACCAGCAAGATTTCAAATATACTTTGATTCATAGTGAAGAGAATACTAAAGATGCTACCACTGTTGCTGAAGATCCAGAAAGTGCAAATAATTATACAGCAAAAAATAACCAAGTTGGGGATCAAGCCCAGGGGATTCACAGACACAAAATAGGCTTTTCTTTTGCATTTCCAAAGAAAGCGTCCGTGAAGCTAGAGTCCTCAGCTGCAGCCTTCTCTGAATACAGTGATGATGCCTCAGTGGGAAAAGGATTTAGCAGAAAAAGTAGATTTGTCCCCAGTGCTTGTCATCTTCAACTATCTTCACCAACAGATGTGCTTTTGAGTTCTGAGGAGAAAACTAACTCTTTTCATCCACCAGAGGCAATGTGCACAGACAAAGAAATTGTTCAAACTCAAGAGATAAAAGAAGTCTCTAGTGAAAAAGATGCATTATTATTACCTTCATTTTGCAAGCTCCAACTTCAGTTATCTTCTGATGCAGATAATTGTCAAAATTCAGTCCCATTAGCAGACCAAATACCACTGGAGAGTGTTGTTATTAATGAAGACATACCTGTTAGTGGTAATAGTTCTGAGTTGTTAGGAAATAAATCCACATTTCTTAACATGTCTAATGATTGCATATCTGTGCAAGCTACCACAGAGGAAAATGTTAAGCATAACGAGGCATCCACAACTGAGGTTGAAAATAAAAATGGTCCCGAGACATTGGCCCCTTCAAATACTGAAGAGGTTAACATAACTGTACATAAGAAAACAAATTTCTGCAAAAGACAATGTGAGCCATTTGTACCTGTCCTTAACAAACACAGATCCACAGTTCTTCAGTGGCCATCAGAAATGCTGGTTTATACAACTACTAAACCATCAATTTCCTATAGCTGTAATCCTCTATGTTTTGACTTCAAGTCTACTAAAGTAAATAATAATCTAGATAAAAATAAGCCAGACTTAAAAGATCTTTGTTCTCAGCAGAAGCAGGAAGACATTTGCATGGGACCACTTTCAGATTGCAAGGATGTATCTACAGAAGGACTCACTGATTATGAAATTGGAAGTAGCAAAAATAAATGCACCCAAGTCATTCCTCTTTTGGCTGATGATATTCTCACCAGTAGTTGTGATTCTGGAAAAAATGAGAGCATGGGTCAGAGGTATAAAAACATTTCCTGTAAGATCAGAGAAACAGAAAAGTATAATTTTACTAAAAGTCAAATAAAACAGGACACTCTAGATGAAAAATACAACAAAATAAGGTTGAAAGAGACTCATGAATACTGGTTCCATAAAAGTAGAAGAAAGAAAAAAAGAAAAAAGTTATGTCAGCATCATCATATGGAGAAAACCAAAGAATCAGAAACTCGCTGCAAAATGGAAGCAGAGAATAGTTACACTGAAAATGCTGGGAAATATCTATTGGAACCAATTTCAGAAAAGCAGTATTTAGCTGCAGAGCAATTATTAGACTCACATCAGTTACTTGATAAAAGGCCCAAATCAGAATCCATATCCTTAAGTGACAATGAAGAAATGTGTAAAACATGGAATACTGAATACAACACTTATGATACTATCAGTTCTAAAAACCACCGTAAAAAGAACACAATACTTTTAAATGGACAATCAAATCCAACAATGATACATTCTGGGAAACATAATTTAACATATTCTAGAACTTACTGTTGTTGGAAAACCAAAATGTCAAGCTGTAGTCAGGATCACAGAAGCTTAGTTCTTCAAAATGATATGAAACGCATAAGTCAGAATCAGGCTGTTAAAAGAGGTTACAATTCTGTCATGAATGAATCAGAAAGATTCTATCGAAAACGTAGACAACATTCACATTCTTATTCTTCAGATGAAAGTTTAAATCGACAGAATCATTTACCAGAAGAATTTTTGAGGCCACCAAGTAGTTCAGTTGCTCCCTGTAAGCCTAAAAAGAAACGGAGGCGAAAAAGAGGCAGATTCCACCCCGGATTTGAAACTTTAGAACTCAAAGAAAATACAGATTATCCCATGAAAGGCAATTCTTCCTTAAATCCTCTGGATAGGTTAATAAGTGAAGACAAAAAAGAGAAAATGAAGCCGCAAGAAGTTGCAAAAATCGAAAGGAACTCAGAACAAACAAACCAGTTAAGAAACAAACTGTTTTTCCACCCTAACAATCTCCTTCCTTCTGAAACCAATGGTGAAACTGAGCATTTAGAAATGGAGACCACTTCTGGTGAATTATCAGATGTTTCCAATGATCCCACCACATCTGTCTATGTAGCTAGTGCCCCAACAAAAGAAGCAATGGACAATACCCTGCTTGAACACAAAGAAAGAAGTGAGAATATAAATCTTAATGAAAAGCAAATTCCTTTTCAGGTGCCTAATATTGAAAGGAACTTTAGACAGTCACAGCCTAAATCCTATCTTTGCCATTATGAACTGGCTGAGGCCCTTCCACAAGGAAAGATGAATGAGACACCAACTGAATGGCTGCGTTATAATTCAGGAATCCTTAACACACAACCACCATTACCATTCAAAGAAGCACATGTCAGTGGTCATACTTTTGTAACAGCTGAGCAAATCCTGGCTCCATTAGCTTTACCAGAGCAAGCATTATTGATCCCACTAGAAAACCATGACAAATTCAAAAATGTACCATGTGAGGTCTACCAGCACATTCTGCAGCCAAACATGCTGGCCAACAAGGTTAAATTTACCTTTCCTCCAGCTGCCCTCCCACCCCCTAGCACACCTCTGCAGCCTTTGCCTTTGCAGCAGTCCTTATGTTCTACCTCTGTAACCACTATCCATCACACTGTTTTGCAGCAGCATGCTGCAGCTGCTGCAGCTGCAGCTGCAGCCGCCGCAGCTGCAGGAACCTTTAAAGTGCTTCAGCCACACCAACAGTTTCTTTCCCAAATCCCAGCTCTCACCAGAACCTCATTACCTCAGCTCTCAGTAGGACCAGTAGGACCGAGGCTTTGTCCTGGGAACCAGCCAGCTTTTGTTGCTCCTCCTCAGATGCCAATCATTCCAGCTTCCGTTCTTCATCCTAGCCATCTGGCTTTCCCATCTTTACCCCATGCACTCTTTCCTTCACTGCTTTCCCCACACCCTACTGTCATCCCTTTGCAACCTCTCTTCTAGCCATCACCATAATGGGAAAAAAATACTCTTGTGAAAACTATTGCTATATGCGTTAAGTGTTCATCTATGTGGGTACATGGCTATTTAACTGGTGGAAATAAACTGGCCGATATATGGCCTCATTGGTTTGAAATCATTTACTGTAAGTGTAATGATGCAAATAAATCCCTAAGTTTCTGATATATAATATTATTAAAGCACTGAATAGTTTGAAAATCAATACAATATATGCTGTATATTAAAATGATGTCTTAAGAGTATGTATAATGTACATAAAATATATTTATAGTACTCTAATTTATGTTGTAAAGTATGCTCCCTTGGTTTTTCTTAATCTTTGTGTATTTGCACCTATTTAACGTTTAGACAAAGCTGATGGCACTATGTTTTGTACCATGTTCCTTGAAACTGTAAATTCAGTGAAAAATATCTCTTGCAATAAATTTTTGTTAACTATTTAAGTAAATCAAACTTTTGTTTTTAGTTGATTTTCCCTGTTTTAGGAATGTGTAGTAACAATAGGTGTTGGATTTATATCACTTTACTCATACGCAGGAATCTCTGAATCTCCAAGGCCCATCAAAATATCCTTGGAGCTCTATCAATACTTCAGCTATGACACTATCTTTTAGAATAGTGTAACAGAGAGTCGATTTGTTTTTCTGTTTTTCCAATGTTACTTATACTCAAAGTTTACTATATTTTCTAAACAATTGGCCCCCTCTTTAGACAATAATCCATGGAAATTCATGTTAAAGTAATTTTAGTATTTGGGTGGGTAATAACTCAAAAATATGCAAAGTATGTAGTATTCTTTCTGGAACTCTAGAACAGGACTAATAGACAAGCAATGGTAAATAACCAATATAAGTGCTTATAATATTTAAATTCCCAAATTTATTGTGTTTATTTTTAATTATTGTAGGAAATACGTGGAAATATTGGCATGAATTAAAGAATAGGTTTAACTTTAATGAACCACTGCCTGTTATATAACATCTTGGGATGAATGGCATAAACACAATCTGTATAAGGATGTTACTCTTAATTGAGAATCTGGAAGTGGGATGGAGAGTAAATAAATAGCCCTTCTACCTGCAAATCTTTCTAGTAGTTATGCTTGTATTATATTTTTAAATCGCTCAGGAACAATTAGAAAGTCCACATCACTCTTCCAGATTCTGCTTTATTTTATTTATTTATTTTTTTTTTAGAAAGAGTCTGCTCTGTTGCCCAGGTTGGAGTGCAGTGGCGTGATCTTGGCTCACTGCAACCTCTGCCTCCCGGGTTCAAGCAATTCTCCTGCCTCACCCTCACAAGTAGCTGGGATTACAGGTGCATGCCATCACGCCTGGCTAATTTTTGCATTTTTAGTAGAGACGGGGTTTTTCCATGTTGGTCAGGCTGGTCTCAAACTTCTGACCTCAAGTGATCCACCTGCCTCGGCTTCCCAAAGTGCTGGGATTACAGGCTCTGCTTTATTTTTAATGACCTCTGCATTACTGCTCACTCAAGTGCTTTTATGTGTACTTAAGAATATAATGAGTCAATAGAGAACTAGGAAATAGCAGGCTTTCCCCAAGAATATTTCTTATACCTGTCCCAGTCCATACCATTGGCAAGACAAAATATACATCCCTTTTAAAGTGGGTTGTCCTCACCATTTGCAATGAGAGCAGATTATAGTAGCCTGGCAATAAATCCAGGGTTTCAGAGCCCAGTTGAGTCACCTTAAATGGAAAGCAAGTTTTAAATGATGCTGTACTGAGGAAATATTTTATATGGCTAGCATAGGAACTGGATTACCCTAAATAATTAGGGACCTAAAAGTATTTTCCCATGTAAAAATAATCAATATTTAATTATATCTTATGTAAGAAAAATAAGAAAGAAAATCTAGGCCATTTACTTTCATGATATTTGGCATAATAATCACTGGTTTATTTGAATGTTCACCTGAAAAATGCTTGTGAAAGACTGAGTATACCATTTAATGATTGACTAATAAGTAGATAAAAATAATAAGGAAGCAATTCCATGTCAAATGCTGTAAGATAATATGTTCAAAAAACAGGAACTAAAATTGGAAAAGATGATTTTTTCCCCAGGCAAAATATTTGAAACTATCTTTGAAGATAAAATAGATGGAGATATCTACTGGGGAATGCTGACCCAGTTTGTTTTTAATCTGTCAAAGCAGAATTGTTGTTTTTGATGTTAAAAAATCAAACCAAGTGTTTGACTTTAAAACATGCATATTTTCCTCTTCTTTGTATCTTCTATCATCTTGGTTGTTCACTTCTTACCTCTTGTTTTAATCCTACAATTGCTTTGTTTCCTGATCTTTTTTAACGTTATTGCAGACATCATTTGTGTATTATGTGCCTCCTTTTCTTTCACCATGTTATCATTCATGTTTTTCAAATTCTGTTTCTCTCTTATTTATTTGTTAAATGATATGGTTAGGTATGGTTAACTTTTTAGTTGTAGGAGAATGTACCTGATTGCTAGATATATGACAGGAATTTCTAGAAACTTTGAGGAGAAAAGTTCTCAATTAAGATTAATTAAAACTCAGCTTTACAGACAAAATAATTGGTTCTCATGGATACCAGGTCTGGACAAGAAACTTGAACCTAGTTAATCACTGTCAAAGTCAGTCTGATTATAAAAAATTCTTCAAGTTTTCTGATACATTGCTAAGATATTGCTTACATGGTCTGGGCATCTGTTATGTGTCAAGGACTCAAAATGAATGGATGGTGAGACACACATATTCATCTATTCTGACAACATCAACTCCAGAATCAAGGACATCAGGCCAATAGGCTGAAGAACAACAATGAGCAGAGCAACCAGACAGGTAAGTCAGAGAGCTGTCATTAGGCAGTGAGGCTGTCAGAGGACCAGCAGGCAAGCCCATATTAATGGCAGCAAGAGTCAAGCCATTAGGGCAGTCATACTCTGGAAGTAGTTTTCAATACTGGCTGATGGTGTGCTATAAGTTGTATCCTGAAGAAAAAATTTCAGTCCTTTCCCAGCATAAATTGTTGTACATCCTATATACTTTGGAAATTTAAATGATTCTAACACTATCTCTTACCCACCATCTCTAGTCTGCTAGTTACAGGCGTTGTCATACCATTTGTTATTGTAAGGATGAATAATTTGGAAAATAGAATGAAACCTGAATGTAGAAAGTAACTGTAGCCAATTAACAAAGGTTTTTACATTGGGTAATAGGAAGGAAAGTCATCCACAACTTCAACCACTATGCATGTGTCAATTATACATTTTCTCCAAGTTTTTTTTATAAGTCAAAGTCCTGTATCAAACTGTCCACAGGACATCTTAACCTGGGTATCTTCCAAGTATTTTGAACTCAGAACTCAAATCCATCATCTTACTTTATACATACTACCAAAATCTGTTCTTGTCTGTGTTTCTAAACTTTGTGGATATCATTATAATAAAACCTGTTATTCAAGTTATAAGTTTATGCCCACATCAAAGCAATCAAGAACTATTTGGCTCTATTTCCTTAAATTTTTTTCAATTCCATTTCTCCTGCTTGTAGTTATTGTCCATATGCTGAATTGCTGTTTTAAATCAATGTCTCCATCCTCCCAGTCTCCCTTTTCTGCAATTCATCTTCTAACACTGCACTCACCAGGGCTACATTTTTAAAATGTAGTCTTATTATGACATGTCTGTACTTTAAAACTTATTCAGAGTTTTCAATTATTCTCCAGATAAACACCAAAGTCCTTAGTATGTCTTGGAAAATCTGTGCTGAAGTAGGTTCCAGCCTCTCAGGATCATTCCTTCCAGTTCTCCTCTGGGCCAACCATTCTAATGTACTGATCTAAATCTCCCTTGAGCTTGTGCAAGCATGTTTTGCTGTCCTACAATGCCTTACTCTCTCTATATTTCTTCACTTGGATAACCACTAAAGAGCCAAAATTCAAGGTGTCGATTTCTTTTAAGAATTCTCTCCCAGGTTCCCCCTCTCCCCTAATGAGATGGCTTCTTGTCTTCTCTCTTCCTGTAACATGCAGAGCACAAATTTTCTCATAGAGTATTCTCTGTGTCGAATATATTGCCTTGTTTGTCAAAATCACTAGACTGAGAGCTCCTTGAGTCTCTGTAGAATGTAACACATAGTAAACATTTAACAAAATTTTGTTAAGTGAAGAATAAAATGAATTGAAAAAATGTAATTAAAATCTATGAAGAGTGTACTAGGGTTCCAGAATTGTTACCTATTTTACTCCAAATAAGTCCTAAATCCTTCTAAATAAAAAGATAATTTTTCAAAACAAAATAGGGTTTCAAAATGTTAAATGTATAGAACTCTTTTTTTAATGGAATTGTAGATCACTTAAAATAGAACTCCACTACCAAAAATCAAAGCACAACTTTAACCCTTTCTTCTGGCCCAGGAGGAAGGCTCAAACTTTACTGTATTGATCTTGATCTCATTGTATTTATTTACCTACCTACTTATCTATCTGTTTATTATTTATCTAATCTATCCTGCATCTATCATCTTTCTATCATTTTATTAATACTTGCTACCAAACATAACATATTATTATGTATCAGACACTAAACTAGTTTTCAGGGCCAGAGATATTAATAGAACATACTTGCTATTCAGATATTTGAGTCTAGTATGGAAAGCAGACATGCAAAATCTTTATTTAGCCATCCAAAGTTTGAGATTTCACTATTCATCAATTAAAATAGATTGAATTTATATTCAGCATTGCATTACAGCACTGTCCTGTGTTCTTCATTCCTCATTTTTTTATCTACTTTTTTTTTCTCTACTTATTTGTCTGCTAAGCTACTGTCACTTATGTGTCCTTGGGAGAGAATGTTGCCCCTGGGAAGTTTTCCAATAAGCTGTTTACCTTCTCTCACAAATAAAATTGGATAAAGGATTGAGACTTATTTATATCATGAGTTGATGCCCAAAGTCCTGCTTTAGAAGCAACAGTAGAAGGCTATGCAGTTAGTTCCAAAGTGCTGATTTTGGCTGAAATATAGGCCACCGTCTACCAGCCTTGTGGATTACATCCTTATCCCCCCATCCAAGATGGCAGGCATTGGTTCAGAGGAAGAGACCGCTTTTTGCTTTTTACACAAAGACATCATTGCCCACTAAGCCAAATGCCTACAGCAAGATACTTTTACTTATTGATACAAGCATTTTGTAGACTAGCATCTGCCCTGAGCTTTCAACCTTTAAGAATGTGAGCTCTGGAATCTACTTGAGCCTGGAAGTTCCTGGTAGAAAACTAAAAGTGTAACCAGCTTTCTTCTTATTTAATATCCTAAACTGTTGTTTTTAAATAATCTCTTTTATTTTCTCCTTTAATCTCCTAAACTGTTATTTCTATCAGCTTAACAATAACCCACAACATTTGGACAAACTTCTTATTTTTAAATGACCTCATTATTTTTATTGATTGTATCTTTTTGTGCTAATTATTATTTTGAATATATGTGTTTACACATTTAACTAATATTAAAAATATTAGTTTTAAAAATTCTGGTTTTAGGACAGGTGCGGGGGCTCACACCTCTAATCCCAGCACTTTGGGAAGCCGAGGCAGGCAGATCACTTGAGGTCAGGAGTTTGAGATTAGCCTGGCTAACATGGTGAAAGCCCCTCTCTGCTAAAAATACAAAAATTAGCTGGGCATGGTGGCAGGCACCTATAACACGAGCTACTTGGCAGGCTGGGACAGAAAAATCACCTGAACCCGGGAGGTGGAAGTTGCAATGAGTCAAAAAAAGCCAATGCACTCCAGGAACAGAGCAGGACTCTGTCTCAAAAAAAAAGAAAAAAAATCTGGTTTCAATTGCTGCATTTTAATTTTTTACAAGTTACTTCCTAACATTTTTCATGTGGTGATTTTCTTTACTTTTATTATCTTCACAGTATTTAGAATATTTTATTATGTACTTTAGATTTTTAAAAAATAGATCTCATTACATTTCAATTGAACTAAGCATACTTTGTTTAGTATTGTTACCTTTTGTATCTAGACTGTATTGATTAAGACTATTTTAATTATTTCATTTAATATTAATTTTATTTCTTTTTTCAACATGTTTATTGATGGTATAGGCATAAAACATACATTCTTTGGGAAGGGCCCACATATTAAGTAAAGGAGTTTTGATGACAGGCCTCACATTAAACCTTTAGTTTTTTCCAAAAAGGTTCTATTATCTCTAATTCCATAACCAACAACTCTACCCAGACCTGAATTTTTGTCGGACCTTACAAGAACTAAGATTCAGTTAACTAGAAGCAAGACTTGAGTAATTGTGTAAAAGAATCATTTTCCTTTTGCTCCAGTAGCTTTGTTCAATTACTTAACCTCTAACTGGAAAACCATCTCATAGCCTAAGCTCCCTGGTTACTCTACTTAGTTCACATTCCCCTTGAGAACAAGACTAGACCCTATGCTTCTTCCTAGCTCCTGTTGGCACTGTATTGTGCTCTGCAAAATGTAACTGCTGCCTGGGGTTTGCTCCTGTTGTGTTTTCTAATTGATCCAATGTCTTGTTAGTGCCTAAGCTTGCAACCCAGACACTGTGTCTTGATTATTCTAGTTGAACTTGTTGAAACCAGCTTCTGTAACCGAGTAAATTATGTTTGTTCTGGATGCTTATTGACTTACATTGCACATTATTCTCCTTTTGAATAATTCCCCTTATATTTCTTGACTGAGCTTACCTAAGTTACAACATTTTAAAGTCAAGGAGACTTTAGTTTTTAAAAATCCAACATTTAAGTTGCCTTAATATTGAAGCCCATGTTTTCTATGCATCTCTGAAAATAGCTATGTTTCAAATTAATGCTTTGAGTTTTGACTAATCTGCTTACCACATTCAACTTGTTTTTTAATCTAATGATTTCGCAAGTGACTATTACTTCAACTTATGTCAGTTGGCAGAGAATCAATCTTCACATTAAAATGATAAGCCTCAAACAGATTATAGTTTTTATTAAATGGCTTTCATTCCCAGAACAGTTGTACTGAAAGAAAACAATGATAGAAATATTAATAAGTTTTGAGATGTGAAATCTTTTATTTTCTACCCTGCATTACAACTTTTAAGACCATGACCTTTGTGAGCCCATACAATTTCTTAGGTAGTGTGAAGCGTAATGTAATATTTTAAATACATTTTACACATTAGCAATTATAATTGCATTTTATAGTACCTAAGGATTAATTATGTGCTTGCCAATCCTCTGTGCTAATATATAACACTGTCTTGACACTGTCTTTTAAAATTTCTAAACAAATATAATATAACATTATTATTCCATATAGAAAAGCTTTGCCTAAACATGTTAGCATAGAAAAGACTCTACAGCAATGCATCTGTGTATAAATAAATGTAGTACTGTTAGAGGTAGCTATTACAGCTCATTGTGGTTATACTGTCAATTTGTTGGAGGTTCTGTCTATGTTAAGAACTGGTTTATCCATTTTGACTAAAATGAGACTTTACCAACAATGAAGTTTAAAAGCTGGCTATAGATACAGAGTTTTAGATAGAGTACAAAAACAAAACCTTCTGTATGAAAAATAATTCATTATAGCACTTCAGCAAAGAAATCTAAAATTAAATTACATGTGAGACCTGAACTTAGTGACAGAAAGTGGATTAAAAAAAAAAATCTCAAAATCTGTTACATGAAAGCTGCTTTGCAGTACTGAATGCTTTCTCTCTTCCTTCCCAGGAACCAGTGTCCGTTGTACTACATGATAGTAACTGCCTGCAACTTCTGAACATTCTCCCCTTGGCAAGGCTACTCTTCCTTTACAGTCACAGTCAAGAGGTTGAGTAAAGCAGGTCACAGTGTTCCTATATCACGTTGTCCCATAGTGCCTTTGGAAAGGAACAAGTATGTGGCTTTCTTAATTAATGGGCTGGGATATTTTGAGGTAGGTGAAGGAATTACAAAGTGGGAATATAAACGTTAAATCAGGCACTGAGTATGACTTTACCTGGTTAAACAAAAACAAAACCAAAAAAACCCTCATTCACATGGAGGTAATGTTTTTGTTCCTAACCTGGCTCACTTGCTGTCAGGTATGCTGCATTCCTTTCAAAACGACTTCAAGTCTTCATCCTATTTTGAGAGATGTAAACTTTTACTGCTGCTTCAGCAAATAACAAATTTTCCAAAGTCCAAATCATTCAGTTAGGACTAGCACACAGGGAGGGACCTGGCAGTCTACCCTCTACTGGTCATTATCACTTCTATTTTCACAAAAGTCCAGAGCTAGAGGCATTGGATTCCATGTCTGCAGGAAGTCTGGGATGAGTTTCGTCTCTCTAACCATACTTTATGGAACAAACATACACACAGCACACACATGCACACCTCCCAAGGGCTGCCTGATTGTTGCTGCATGGAATTCCTGGACATTTTCTCCTTAATGAGATGCTAGCCTCTGTCTCTCTGCAGTCACAGTCAAGAAGTGGAGTGGAATATACGCTCAGGTACATTATAATATAAGATGGGGAAAAAAATTCCCAACTACTGGAAAATTGTAAGACACCTTCATTTTCTATGTCATCAATAAATCTAGTGTTTCCCTAGGTCTTCCAGAATAAGGGAGACAAACATAGTTATACCAGGAAAATTACATGATAACTATTCTAGTAAATTATTGAATAAGTAATTCTTTAGCCAAGGTCACTTGTCCTCAGTTTTGATCAGTGCTCAGGAGAAGGAGATAAACTATGCCTAATGATATAACCATGCTATATCCCTGCTGGCTATAACCATGCTATTGTCATATTTGAGGTGCCTCTTCAATTAAATGCCTTTATAGGCTAACTTGTCTATTATGATCATTTATGTCTAATATGTTCTAGTCACTCTCCTAGGCTCTGGAGAGTAAACAGTGAATAGAAATAAAGTCTATCAACAAGGAAATCAGAGTCTAAAGGGGGAAGTTGAAAAACAAATAGCCAATTTCATAAGATGGCTGAGTAATATAATAAATTTAATAAACATAATATGTTGAGAAAGCATAGAATAAAAGGAGAAATTCTGATAAATGAGGGAAGAGAAAAGCAGCACAAAAGCCAGAGAACTCATTGAGGAATTTATGAGTAAGATGATAGTCACTAATAGTTTTTAAATAGCAAGGTAAATAACCCTCATTGAGAGTATCAGATTAGAATTATCAGTAGGATTCTATAAGAAAGAGTGGATTAGTATGTGTGTGTTCATTGGTGGGTGTTGAGGAGACCAGAAAAATAAAGGAAGTTTCAAGTTCTAGCTAGCAAATAGAAATCATATTAATTGGATAATCAAAAAGTTAGATAATCTGTAAGTCTTGTAGGGGTTTATGTTATAGGAGAAGTTTTGGAAGAGGGCAAAAGAGGATTTACAAATGAAATATAAGTTTCTGGCCTGCATAATTAGGTTGATATGGTTATTCATAAATAATAAAAGGAGAGAAGATAGGAGTGAAAGACAGTAAGCAAAAGTTGGAGAATGGAAGATAAGGTCTTCAAATACTGTAATTTTGTAAGATACGTCCTTTGGGGGAAACTAGGCCAAAGGTACATGGGATATCTTCATATTATTTCTTGCAACTGCATGTGAATCTACTATAATCTCAAAAAAAAGACAATTAAAAGAGAAATTTGAGGTACCTAGAATATATCTAAGAAGGGCAGTCTTATAAATAGTTCAAGCTGTAGTAGAAACTCTCTTAACTGAAACAATAAAAACATGTTTGTTGTCTATCACTTGCTTAAAGTGATGAAGTACACATTAAGGCACATATGCACACAGGCACAGTATAAGCATCGTGTACTAACTCACATTATCTTGTTGTATTTTAAATTTACCAACATTGTGCTATAGATCCAAGGTCTTTGCTTTGAATTTATTCAAAGTTATTAGTCACCTTTTCTTATATAATCCTTTGAAGTTATTGGTCATCTTTTTCTACATAATCCATACTCAAAATAAATCATCTATGGACTTCTAAGTTTTCTTATTTAAAATGTACTCAGGACTTAAATACATTTCTGAACAAATTAAAATTGTGTTTTTAAATTATTTATTTTTCTCCCATCTTATATAGCTATACTCACACCACAGTTAAAATAATTTAGTTAGCAACCACCGTAATTTAGAATTTCTAAAGCATGCTAAGGAATAAACTGTATCTGCTTATATTCACATTTCGTCATTTCACTTAACACTGAATTAAATTATTTAATTATAGTAACAAATGAAACATGAACAAAGTGATCTGAGAACAAACAAATCTGAATTTTGGTAAGCAAATTATCAACAGTAGTGATGGTAAGTGTAATGGTGTCCTACAGCATATACTAACAGCTACTCATTATGCTTTGAGAATCAGTTTTAAAGGGAATTTGGAATTCAATTACTCTGAAAAGATACAAATGCAGATCATTTAAAAATAATCTATTATACAGGTATAAAGTTAAAAGGCACGTATATACACATACACATATACTAAGGAAATGTATTTTGGAATCATCACCCTATTCATTTTAATTAAAATATTATAAGATTTGAGATTACCCTCTGAAAAAATGTAAAGACTACAGAGAGAAGTGGATCCTGGAAATAGCAGCCAGCATTTAAGCTTGGGAAGAAGAGGAAACAACTATAGAGGACACAGGAAGTATCCATAGAGCTTGAGTATAAACTAGAAAATTATAGCACCATGAAAATAGTAGCAAGAGACAGTTTGAAGTAAAAGGGCATGTTTAAGAGTTGTCAATAGCTTTAAGTGTTTAAGTAAATGAGAAGCATGCATTCTTCGTTTCATGACCTAAGCCATTGCTGAGTCTGATATGGTAGTTTTCATAGAATAGTTAGCCTAGAAGCCATATTGCATTGACTTTAAAAGAGAATTGTGGGCAAGAAAATATATGCAAAGCTTTTTAGAATACCTACAAAGGGGTAGAAAGAAATAGAACTATGGTTATAAACACTACAAAAATAGGTTTAGATTTTATAATGATGTCCAAGTCTACTGCATGTATATGAAGATTTGACTAGGTATAAGATCATGTTTATCAATTAATTTATGTGCAACTTAGATGTTAATATAGAGCTTGAATGTATGTTTAGAATATCCTCTGGACTTAAATTCTGTAAAGCAGTTCCAAGTTGTTCACTGATGTTATTCATGTAAATTTTTTTGAAATTTCCTGGTAAAACAAATATAACTTATTGATTATTTTTCCTTAATATCATTATTCATGTTTCCTTTTAGGATACAGTTGAATGTGAGGAAACCAAATTATATAAGGAAACCTGGATAAGACTAATACTATACAATATGAAAAATGACTGTAGGTATTTATATGTTCAAAAATATTAGTTGAATAATAGTGGAAATAGGCATAAGGAAATCTGAGACATTTTTAAAGCCTTAATATTTTAACTTTATATGGGACATTTGTTTTATATAATTCACATGTACATAAATATTAATGTGTTGAATATATTTTACTTAATATCATACTTTGAGAATCAAATGGTCCGTATTCCTTATTATTTAGCACACTTTCAATAGAGATAACTTATTCAATTAAAATCAGTCATAAAGTCAACACTTTTTCCATTTTCAAGTTAATATTATGTGCCCTATTTCATTTAATAATATAATTTTTCCCTTTACTATTTAATTGATAAATCAAAATATTAAGGCAAATTCTGTGGCAAGATCAATTTTATGTATTATTTTTTAGAAAACAAAAAAGCTTTCTTTGTTCTCCTATGTCCTTGTTGCTGTTTTGATTTTTTTCTTTTAGTGAACTAGATCTTAAGACATTTTTATAATTTGTAATCATTCCTAATGGTTTTTGGCCATTAAAAATAATATTAATTTTAAATAAGTTGGATTGGATGTGGCATGCACCCAAGCAGTTCAAACTTGTTAATTCCTTGTGGAATGGTTTCATCATTCCTAGACTGGAAGTTTTCTATTCTTTTCTTATTCACAAAGGTACTATAAGAAAATAAAGGCAAATTCCTGTTCAGACTAGGAGGGAAGCTATAAGACTCTTTCATTTAAGAATTAATAAAGTTATTTTAGTTAGTTGCTGCTAATACAAAGGTATTTCGTTAAGAATTCTGCTTCTATGTCAATCAGCCCAATGAGTCAAAATTTAGCAAAATATCCAACTAGATAAGTTAATTCTCAAGATCCACAGGTGGATCAAGTCTCTAAGCACTGCCTCTGAAAATGTACTCTTTTCCTTGGAAATACTGTGTTTTTTGGACACTTCAGAGCGGCTCATCTCAGTGACCTCTACTTACCTGAGATACACCTATTGCAGCAAATGCAGGAAAGCTAGGAAACTCATAAGAGGTTGTCAAATATGGGTTAGATAATCTAGCATTTTAGGATCTGTCATGTACCTCCAACTAAAATATATCTATACCAAGAATAACATGAAAATATTCTTCAGAGCTGCTCTTTTAGTAGAAAAGTACAGTTCAGAAGCCTAGAAGTTGAACTAGATTTCCTAAACCCTGCAGGAGGGAAAAAGACATACATTTCTCCCACAACTTATGTTAAATATTTAGGAGCACAGTTTTTAGAAGGAGGCAGCTCTAGAACTGAGCTTCACCACCGCAATGGACTGAAAGTTTGTGTCCCTCTAGAATTGTATGCTGAAACCCTGAGCCCCAGTGTGATGGTATTTGGAGATGGGACCTTTGGGAGGTAATTACTGTTAGATTATGTCATGAAAGTGGTGCCCTCATAATGGGATTAGGGTCCTTATAAGAAGAGGAAGAGTGAGAGATCTCTCTCCTTTTCCATGCCATATGAGGACACAGTGAGAAATCAACCATCTGCAAGCCCGAAAGAGAGCCCTTACCAGAACCTGACCATGCTGGCTCCCTGATTTTCACTTCCGGCCTTCACACTGTGAGAAAATACATTCCTGCTTTTAAGCCTCTCAGTCTATGGCATTTTGTTATGGCAGCCTAAGTAGACTAAGACACTTACTAGCTCAGGACTTAGACAAGTTAGTTAGTTAAACCTCTCTGAACCGTGGCTTCTCATAAGTAAAATGGAATAATAATACTTATCTCAGCGTTGTTGTAAGAATGAAATAAAATTCTGGCACACTACTGGTATGGTAAGCACTAATGAAAAGGATTTAGCTATTCTTTTCATTTATCTTTCCCATTTGTCTTCGGATAGTTAACCAGAAGAGAATCTCAGACATGAATTTGTGTGTAAATGATTTATTAAAAAAGAACTTCCAGAAGAAAACTAAGAACATAGGGAAAACCAGGAAAGGAAAGGGAAGAAGTCAAGAAGAATATTATTTCCAGAAAATTCTGAAGGTAAATTCAGCCTGATTCCTCAGGAAAACACGGAAGTGTAAGCTCCATTTGAGTGTTGTCTTGATTAGAAGCATAGTGACCTTTCAATTCAAGCATCAATCTGTGATTGGCTAAAAGCAGCCATCAGGAAAAAAAACTCCCCACTGCTTTCAACTCTGCAAGTGCAGGCAAAGTGTCACCAGTATCCCAAGGGAAGTTCTGTGAAAAGACTTGCCAGTTCATGACCTTAGAAATAAAATTACAGGCCCTTAAGAAGAAAATAAAATAAAATAGAAGCTGGAGGAAGGGCACACACAAAGAGTAAAATTCCAGTGTCTGCTACAACTGCTTTATTTTCTACTATTCTTTTATAGTTTACCTTTCCTACCTCATTAGAATCATGTAGCACACTTTTGTTCTCAAATGATGTCGATTTGATGTTCTCTCCATCTTCAAAATTTCCAATAATTACAAGCAGGTCCCAAGAAATCATCTTTGTAAATTAGAAGGTATTGAGAGGCAATTCTCCATGTGGCTTTTACATTGCTGCATCCCTTATGAGTGAGGCACTGAATTCATTTTGTTTTAAATTGTTTTTCTCAAGAATGTTAGAATAGTGAACGCACTTGGAGGAGAGTGATAGTTTCTTCTCCTGAAGCAAAAGGTAGGCATGATTTATTATGCAAAAGAAGAGAAAATATCAGATGCCCTTAAATCAGCATTCCTCTGCTCTAAAGCAACTGACTGTGTGCAGGTGTCACCTAGGTCTGTCTGACATTACTCTGTCAGAACTGAGGATCAGAGAACCTGCACAAAAATGCTGATACTGCTATAAGTAATAAGTATTTCCCTTCATTGCTAATTTGTCTCATACTTCTATCAAATACAGAATATTGGCATGTTAACTTGTTAACTTTCAAGAAAGGTAAAAATCTCAGACCCTTTAAAATAATTTCACATAAAATTGTTTATATCACTCACTTATTGTTGGTTCATGTTATTCTTATTTTTAAATTTTAGCTACTTTCTCTAATAGTCTTCAGTATCTTTTTCATGAATAAAGCACAAGGAAAAAATTAACCTTAAATATTTGAACCAAAAGTGTTTATATGTCTTAGAATACATAGTTTAATCCCAGCAGAAAAAAAGTTGCAAAAATAATTATATCTGTTTAATGCATCTTTTTATTTAATTGCATGCAAATGTTTATGGACACAGACATAAGAACTACAAGGGTGTCAAGAAATGATGAGACCATAGCGAAGGTGTTCACCTATATGGAGAAATAAGACTGGATGTCTATTACTACATAGAAGAGTACACAAATGTACAAGAATAGGTTGTGATCCTCTTTCCTAATCTGTTGAAATGTATTGGAGATCCCTCATTTATAAAATGCCAACAAAGACAATTAGAACAGAGAGAGGTGGACAGACACGCAGAGAAAACAGTTTATGAAAAATAGTGAAAAAGAGAACTAAAGCCTTGTAAATTATAATTATCTCAATTGATGAACAAAGTTTAGATCTTTAAAAAGTTTTTTTATAGGCCACTTACCACAAACTAACATTTTTTTGGTTATTCATTTAGTAGAACAGTTGATTATTCTTTTGTAGATACAGAGAAATAAACTAACCTGGGAGTGAACCAGGAGCATAATTTTTATACTGTCAATATTATACCAACTAGGAATACAATCGTTAACAAACCAATCTCCCTGTAATTCAGAGATTTCTCCCATCACTAGCGGGAAGCTGAATTAAATGATTTCTAATTGAATAAATGACCATATTTTACAAAGAATTACATTATTTTTTCTAAATTAGATCTCTGTCCACCACTATGCATCCTGGTTCTGGAACAATTAATAAAAAATATAATAATTTCTGAAATACTGGGCATCAGATGAACATATCTCAAATACATAAACTCTCAGCCCAAATCGTACTAAATGGGAAATGTTAGAAGCATTCCCATTAAGAACTGGAACAGGACAAGGGTGCCAACTTCCACTATTCATATTCAACATAGTACTGGAAGTCCTAGCCAGAGCAATCAGGCCAGAGAAACAAATAAAAGGCGTCCAAATAGGAAAAGCAGTCAAATTATCTCTCTTCATTGATGAGATTGTTCTATACCTAGAAAACCCTAAAGACTCCACTAAAAGGTTCCTGGAACTAATAAACAACTTCAGTAAACATTCAGGACACAAAACCAATGTACAAAAATCAGTAGCATTCCTATACAACATAACATTCAAGCTGGGAGCCAAATCAAGAATATAATGCCATTTACAATACACACACACACACACACACACACACACACACACACAGAGACACCCCTAGGAATACATATAACCAGGGAGGTGAAAGCTCTCTATGAAGAGAACTACAAAACATTGCTGAGAGAAATCATAGATGACACAAACAAATAGAGAAGCATCCCATGCTCCTGGATTGGAAGAATCAATATCATTAACATGGCCATACTACGCAAAGCAATCAATCTACAGATTCAATGCTATTCCTATCAAACTACCAATGTCATTTTTCACAAAATTATACAAAACAATTGTAAAATTCACATAGAACCGAAAAAGAGCCTGAAGAGCCAAAGTAAATCTAAGCAAAAAGAACAAAGCCAGAGGTATCACATTACCCTGCTTCAAACTTTACTATATGGCTGCAGTAACCAGAACATCATGATACTAATACAAAAACAGACTCATAAACCTATGAAAGAGAAAAGAGAAATCAGAAATAAAGCCACGCATCTACAACCATCTGACTTATAACGAAGTTGACAAAAATAAACAATGGAGAAAAGACTACCTATTCTATAAATGGTGCTGGAATAGCTGGCTAGCTATATGAATCAGTGCCCTCAATGGTAGAGTGGATAAGAAAACTATGGTATGTGTACACCATGGACTACTATGCAGCCATAAGGCGGCACAAAATCATGCCCCTTACAGCAATGTAGATTCAACTGGAAGCTGTTATCCTAAGCGAATTAATGCAGGAACAGAAAACCAAATGCCACACGTTCTCACTTATAAGTGGGATCTAAGCACTGAGTGTACATGGACATAAAGATGAGCACAATAGACACTGGGGACTACCAGAGGAGCAAGTGAGAGAGGACAGCAAGGGCTGTAAAGCTACCTATTGGGTACTATGCTCACTACCTGGCTGACAAGATCATTTGTAAACCAAACCTCAGTGTCACACGATACATGCATGCAATAAACCTGCACATGAACTTTCTACATCTAAAATAAAAGTTAAAATGATATTTAATAAAAATAAATGATAATAATTTTTAAAATCTTTCTTGAGTTAAAATAATTGGCTCAAGTCTTTTAAAAGAGGACATATGTCCAGAATAGTAATCGGTATACAATACATGTTGCATTCTGGTACTCTCTTGACCCTAATGATAAGGGAACTTCAATGTTTTATACACTGATGGCCTTAGTAGGTATTAAGTGATTCTCTGTTGAAAATAACTTTATAAATAATAAGCTAGAAATATAGAATTAAAGGTGATTCTGTTCATTTGAAATATACGTTTTCCAAAATCCAAATTTATTAACTTTTACTTGAAGCAATTTCTTACCCTTAACAGTTTTTCTGGGGATAAAAATAGATTCTGACTGAATACAGAATAACAGCATTGATCATAATCGTTTAGAAAAAGAAACGTTTATAAGAAAAGTCATATAGCTTTTACTCTTTTTAGCTTCAGCCTCCTGATGCTCTTATAAAACTATAATGGATTTAATAATAGTGTTCTGACTTTGCTATAAATCTCTGGCAACCCCAACTGTGATACTGCAAGAAATAATATGATTGAAAATCAGGTACAACTGTGTGTCAACAAAAACACCATTGTTTCTCTGGAGGCAAAAATAGATAAAGAGATTAAAATAAAAAGCATTATGGACACATAATTCCACAATTCTCTGTGAATCCACAAAGCTATCTAGGAAGGGGAAAACATGTATTTGTTATTAAGCTAGTTTTGAAACAAATTATAGCAATAAGAGTATATTTCACATAATGCCAAAGTATTGGATAAGATAGAAATTATGGACACTTCCTGGATGTCTACCCAATAGTTTTTTTCCAAGGCACCACTCTTACCCATATAACTCCTGCTGTATGAGATAATAATCTTCCTCATTGTTTATATCTTCTCAAATTGAGTTTTTCATTTTGGGCAAATTTTAGTTTAAAGAAACCCTCTTTGATAGGTCTGTATAATAAGGATAAGGACATATTGTACATAGTACACTGACATTAACTAAGGGTTAGAAATTTTATAAATTATGAATTATAATTTTATAATTTATAATTATGAATTTTATAATTATAAATTAGTATTATGACATTTATACTATGAGATATATTTTAATAAGCCATTTTATTAATGAGCAAACTGATGTTAAGGGGTTAAGTAATTTTTCTTTTTTTTTTTTTGGTTACTTTGGCTTTGTTTATTATTTCTTTTTTTTTTAAATTATTATTGTTATACTTTAGGTTTTAGGGTACATGTGCGCAATGTGCAGGTTAGTTACATATGTATACATGTGCCATGCTGGTGCGCTGCACCCACTAACTCGTCATCTAGCATTAGGTATATCTCCCAATGCTATCCCTCCCCCCTCCCCCCACCCCGCAACAGTCCCCGAAGTGTGATGTTCCCCTTCCTGTGTCCATGTGTTCTCATTGTTCAATTCCGACCTACGAGTGAGAATATGCGGTGTTTGGTTTTTTGTTCTTGCGATAGTTTACTGAGAATGATGATTTCCAATTTCATCCATGTCCCTACAAAGGACATGAACTCATCATTTTTTATGGCTGCATAGTATTCCATGGTGTATATGTGTCACATTTTCTTAATCCAGTCTATCATTGTTGGACATTTGGGTTGGTTCCAAGTCTTTGCTATTGTGAATAATGCTGCAATAAACATACGTGTGCATGTGTCTTTATAGCAGCATGATTTATAGTCCTTTGGGTATATACCCAGTAATGGGATGGCTGAGTCAAATGGAATTTCTAGTTCTAGATCCCTGAGGAATTGCCACACTGACTTCCACAAGGGTTGAACTAGTTTACAGTCCCACCAACAGTGTAAAAGTGTTCCTATTTCTCCACATCCTCTCCAACACCTGTTGTTTCCTGACTTTTTAATGATTGCCATTCTAACTGGTATGAGATGGTATCTCATTGTGGTTTTGATTTGCATTTCTCTGATGGCCAGTGATGGTGAGCATTTTTTCATGTGTTTTTTGGCTGCATAAATGTCTTCTTTTGAGAAGTGTCTGTTCATGTCCTTCGCCCACTTTTTGATGGGGTTGTTTGTTTTTTTCTTGTCAATTTGTTGGAGTTCATTGTAGATTCTGGATATTAGCCCTTTGTCAGATGAGTAGGTTGCGAAAATTTTCTCCCATTTTGTAGGTTGCCTGTTCACTCTGATGGTAGTTTCCTTTGCTGTGCAGAAGCTCTTGAGTTTAATTAGATCCCATTTGTCAATTTTGGCTTTTCTTGCCATTGCTTTTGGTATTTTAGACATGAAGTCCTTGCCCATGCCTATGTCCTGAATGGTAATGCCTAGGTTTTCTTCTAGGGTTTTTATGGTTTTAGTTCTAACATTTAAGTCTTTAATCCATCTTGAGTTAATTTTTGTATAAGGTGTAAGGAAGGGATCCAGTTTCAGCTTTCTCCATATGGCTAGCCAGTTTTCCCAGCACCATTTATTAAATAGGGAATCTTTTCCCCATTTCTTGTTTTTCTCAGGTTTGTCAAAGATCAGATAGTTGTAGATATGTGGCATTATTTCTGACGGCTCTGTTCTGTTCCATTGATCTATGTCTCTGTTTTGGTACCAGTACCATGCTGTTTTGGTTACTGTAGCCTTGTAGTATAGTTTGAAGTCAGGTAGTGTGATGCCTCCAGCTTTGTTCTTTTGGCTTAGGATTGACTTGGCAATGCGGGCTCTTTTGACTTGGCAATACGGAATTTGGCAATACGGACTTGGCAAGTCCGTATTGACTTGGCAATACAGAACTTCAAAGTTTCATATGAACTTTGAAGTAGTTTTTTCCAATTCTGTGAAGAAAGTCATTGGTAGCTTGATGGGGATGGCATTGAATCTGTAAATTACCTTGGGAAGTATGGCCATTTTCACGATATTGATTCTTCCTACCCATGAGCATGGAATGTTCTTCCATTTGTTTGTATCCTCTTTTATTTCCTTGAGCAGTGGTTTGTAGTTCTCCTTGAAGAGGTCCTTCACATCCCTTGTAAGTTGGATTCCTAGGTATTTTATTCTCTTTGAAGCAATTGTGAATGGGAGTTCACTCATGATTTGGCTCTCTGTTTGTCTGTAATTGGTGTATAAGAATGCTTGTGATTTTTGTACATTGATTTTGTATCCTGAGACTTTGCTGAAGTTGCTTATCAGCTTAAGGAGATTTTGGGCTGAGACAATGGGGTTTTCTAGATATACAATCATGTCGTCTGCAAACTGATGTTAAGAGGTTAAGTAATTTTTCTAAAATCACATGCTCAATGAGTACAAGAGTATGTGTGTGTGTGTTTATTTAGCTGTAGTATATACATATAATGGAGTCCTACTCAGTGTTTAAAAAATAAAGCTACCAAGCCATAAAAATTACAGCAAGAAACTTAAATGCATATTGCTATGTGAGTAAGCCAGTATGAAAAGGATACTGTATGATTCTAATTATATATGACATTCTATAAAAGACAAAACTGTAGAGAAAGTAAAAAGATCAGTGGTTGTCAGTGGTTCAGGGGAGAGAGCTAACATGAATAGATGAATTATAAGGGATATTTTTAGAAAAGTGAAATGTTTAGATACTATAATGGTATAGATGCTATAGATACTGTAATGGATACATGGCATTATGCATTTGTAAAAACCCATAGAATTATAAAAGACAAAGAGTGAACTTTAATGTAATCTTTGGACTTTAGTTAATGATAATGCATCAATATTTGTTCCCTAATTTTAACAAGTATACTATATTAATGCAAAAGGTTAATAACAGGAAAAATTGTGCACTAGGAAAAGGGTGTATATAGAAACCCTTTGTAGGACATACTTATGATCAATTTATCTGTAAGTAAAAGGTCTGTGTATTCTCTTTTGCATATTGATGTCCAATTGTTCCAGACCCATTTTCAATATAAAGACAATTTGTCTTATATGGATTGCTGAAAATTCTCTGTCAAAGAGCAGCTGATTGTATTTGCATGGATCTATTCCTGAGCTCTCTATTCTGTTTGGTTAATTTCTTTGTTTATTCTTTCACCAATACCACACTGACTTGACTACTGTAGTTTTGTAGTAATTCTTAAAGTCAGGTATTGTTAATTCTTAATTTTTCTCTTCTTCAGTATTGTGCTTCTTATTTGGAGTCTTTTGCTTTCCACGTAAACTTTAGAATCAATTCATCAATATCCATAAACTAGCTTGCTGGGAGTTTGGAATTGGATTGAATCTATAGATCCAGGTGGGAAAATTGACATCTTAACAACATTTGGGTTTTCCTATCCATGAACATTTCTCGATTTATTCATATCATCTTTGGTTCTTCCAGTAGGGTTTTGTAAATTCCTCTCATGGATCTTCTACATAGCTTGTTGGATTTAAACATAAATATTTCATTTTTACTGTGCCAATGTAAGTGATTGTTACGGACTGATTTATCTACTCTCAAATTCACAGGTTGAAGACCTATTTGGCTGTATTTGAATATATAGCTTTTATGTAGGTAATTAAGGTTACCTGAGGTTATAACAGTGAAGCCCTAATCCAGTAGGACCTATGTCCTTGTAAAAAGAGGAAGAGGCCAGGCACCATGACTCATTCCTGTAATCCCAGCATTTTGGTAGGCTGAGGCAGGCAGATTGCTTGAGCTCAGAAGTCTGGAAGCAGCCTGGACAGCATGGTGAAATCCTGTCTACTAATAAAAAGTAAATGAATAGTTTTTTAAAAAATAAAAAAGAGGAAGAGATATCAAAAGTGTGTTCACACAGAAAAAAATTTATGTGAAAACACAATTAAAAGGCGGCCATCTGCAAGGAAAAGGAGACTTCCTCAGGAGAAATCAAACCTGCCAGGACCTTGATTTTAAACTTTCAACCTCTAGAACTGTAAGAAAATAAATTTATGTTATTTAATCCACCTAATCTATGGTATTTTGTTATGGCAGTCCAAGAAGACTAACACAGTAATATTATGTTTTTAACTTCACATTCCAATTATTCATCATTAGCATATGGAAAAGCAATTGAATTTTATATAGTAAACTTGTACCCTGCTACTTTTACCAGTTTGCTAAATTTTTCGTTGGCTCTTTGGGATTTTCTATATAGACAAAATCATATAATGTGTGAACTAAGTTTATTTATTCTTTCCCAATATTTATACATTTATTTTATTTTCTTGTCTTATTGCTGTAGCTAGAACTTCCAGTATAATGTTGGATAAGAGTGTTAAGAGGGGCATCTTTGCATTGTTCCTGATCTTAAGGGAAAGCATCTATTGTTTCACTTTAAATATTATGTTAGCTGAAATATGATGTTACAGTTTTTCTAAATTTTTAAGCTAATTTTTCTTCATTAGCCTGTTATCAACAAGTTTGCATTAATTAATTGCTGAATGCTGAGACATTATTTTGAAAATAGACATTATTATTTTAAATATTTTTTCTGCTTCTTTTGCTTTTATTTATACCATTTCCATTACATGACTGTTATGCCTTTTGTAATTGTCCCACAGTTCTTGGCTATTCTTTTCCTTTTAAAGAATATATCTCTTATCTGTTTGCTTTTCAGGTTGGATAATTTTTATTAACATGTCCTCAGGCTCATTGATACTTTCCTTAGTGATAACCAGCTTGTTAATATACTCATCAAAATCATCCTTAATTTTGATGAAAGGGTTTTTTATTTCTAGCACTTCTTTCTGATTCTTGCTTACAATTTCAATCTCTCACATTACATCACCTATTTGGTCATGCATACTGTCTACTTTTTTCATTAGCATGTAACATGTTAATCATAGTGATTTTAAATTGCCTATATGATCATTCTAAAATAAATTTTATATTTGAGTCTTGTTCTGATGTTTGCATTGTGTCTTTGTATCAAGTTTTTTCTTGTCTTTTATCATGCCTTATATCATATTATAGTTGATGAAAGCTGGATATCACACATCAGGTAATAGAAATTCAGGTAATTAGGCTTTTAATGTCAGGTTTTTTTGTTTATCTGGCTAGTGCTGTGTTTAATATTTACTATAGATTTAGGTTCAGTTTCCTCATTTTTCCCTCCCCTGTTGTCTTTGTTTATCCCTATGAACTCCTTAAATTACCTATTTTGGCAATAATTCACCATTATCATTCTGGAGCTCTGTAGGTGTGGTGTTAAGGTGTTGGGGAGGGGAAATGTTCTATATAATTCAATACTTCAAATATCAGTTTTAGTGAGCCTGGGTCACTGGACTGTGACTCAGAAGCATTTAAAGATTTTTTCTCCTATTGCATGACACAGAATCTATAGAGGGATCTAGAGTTGTTTAATTATTTTTTTCCCCAAGTATGACAACAGTCTGATAAAAACATTTCTCCTGGAGGGCAAATCTTTGCTATGGAGACAGCTCTGAACTTATTTCAAAATGGCTACTTTTTCTCTGGGTGTATTTCAAAATGGTTACTTTCCCTTTCCTCCTGACTAAAACATAAATGGATGTTTTTTTCCAATTTTCACAGTGAGCTGGTAGAATTGCTGGAACCCAAGCAAATCTGAGGATTGATACATTTTGGCTCTGTGTCCCCATGCAAATCTCATCTTGAATTGTAATCCTCACATGTTGAGGGAGGGACCTGGTGGGAGGCAATCGGATCATGAAGGTGGTTTCCCCCATGCTGTTCTCATGACAGTGAGTGAGTGCTCAGGAGATCTGATAGTTTTAAAGTGTGGGGCAGGCAGGGCACAGTGGCTCACAACTGTAATCCCAACACTTTAGGAGGCCGAGATGTGCGAATCAGTTGAGGTCAGAGGTTCGAGACCAGCCTGGCCAACAAGGTGAAACCCCTTCTCTACTAAAAATATAAAAATTAGCCAGGTATAGTAGTGCATGCCTGTAATCCCAGCTACTCGGGAGGCTGAGGCAGGAGAATCACTTGAACCCAGGAGGTAGATGTTGCAGTGAGCCAAGATTACACCACTGTACTCCAGCCTAGGTGACAGAGTGAGACCCCATCTCAGAAAAAAAAAAAAAAAAAAAAAAAAAAAAAAGAATAAAGTGTGGGACTTCTCCTTTGCTCACTCTCTCGCCTGCCACCATGTATACATGTTTTGTTTTCCCTTTGCCTTCAGCCATAATTACAAGCTTCCTGAAGCCTCTCCAGCCATGTGAAACTGTGAGTCAATTAAACCTCTTTTGTTTATAAATTACTCAGTCCCTGTAGTATCTTTACAGCAGTGTGAAAAGGACTCATACAGCAATCCTCGTAACACTGAGCACCTAGAAGTTTTTCTCTGTCAAGCTAGTCCACACTCAGCCTACAGCAATTCCTCAAAATTACCATTAAGTGTTCCTGCAAGTTACTGGCTCCAGCTACTTTTGTATCAGGTGAACGCATCATGGTTGTGATTGTCTTTGTCTAGTTTTCTGGATTTCAGGGAGGTAGTTTGTCCTACAACCTCAATTCTCTGGAGAATCTTATAAAAGTCAGTGATTTTTGAATTTCTCAGTTTTTATCTTGGTGTATGGATAAGAGCAAAGATTTCTCACTCTTTATATAACCCAACTCAAACCAGAAGTCTGTAAAAGAGTGCATTAATTTCAGTTCTGTTTGATTGTGAATCATGACACTATACCAAACAGCTCATGAAGAAATTCCCTGTAACGAGAATGAAAGTCTCTAAATAATTACAATACAGAAAATATTAGACCTAAGAATTACTTGTGAACTGTAATATATTCTTTATTTCTGCTTTGCAGATTTGTTTTTAAATGATATTTTGTACCAATCAGTACTTTTTCAGATACAAATTTCAGAAGAGCAACTCAATTTAGCTAGAGTCAAAGGTCCCAGGAACAAGCTAATATCAGACTTGGCTGTAGCTAGGGGATCAAAATTTGTGGTCAAGAATGCATTTCTGCTATGTCATTGAGGTGGGAGGTGAGGCATGATGTTTGGTAATTCTATAGGATCATGTACATGCCCACTATCAATTTATAATATTATCTCTAAGCTTGAAATCTAGTTTGTTTACCTTGATCTGAAATAATAGAGCTAGACTGTGAGCATTTCTCTTTTGTAGACAGTGTGATGTTAAACTTTGTCAGTATTGTGTCATATAGGTACATGGCTGGAGGAAAGAGCATCTCTTCCTGAATCCTGCATACTTCTATTTTGATTATTTTTATTTCTTTCTCACTGCTGACAGTGTTATATTTGGGAGATATCTGTTTACATTCTGCCGAGGGATAAGTCTAGAGAAAGCAGTCCCTCAGTGATCTAATAGTTTGGCTTTGGAGCAGTGACCACTTCAATGAGGAGGGCCTCTACAGAAACACCACAAACTAGAAGTATGTGCTATTCAGCTCCAAGAGCTGATGGAGAAAAAATCCTGTCCTCTGTTTTCATAAATTGACTAAGTTAATAAATTATTTAATAAACAAAATTGAAATGGGAATTTGTAGACTTAAACAATGTTTAACATAAGCCCAATATTTTTAGTGGGCCTTAGAAAACTGACAATTTAAGAACCAAACAAGTTTGTGGGTTTTCAGAAAAACAAGTGAACTCTGAAATAGGAACTATGCCAATGGGTCTTCTCCTAAGAATTGAAGACCTACTAGTAAAAATATTTGCAGAAACAGCTTTGGAATAGCCAATAATTCATATTAGCAAAAATAAAAATGTATAATGGCACAAAACCTACCCAACGGGCTGTATCTATTTATTTATTTATTTAATGGATAATTATATAATTAAATATATACACAAAATAATTATACATATGTATATATTAAAGTGATATGTTTCAACACATATATACATTGTATGATAATCAAATCAGGGTATTTAGCATTTTTATTATATCAAAGATTCATCATTTCTTTGTGGTGAGAACATTCAAAATCATCTCTTCTGGTTGTTTTGAAATATACTACACTATTGTTAATTTTAATTACCTTTATTCACAATAGTACATCAGCACTTATTCCTTCTATCTAACTGTGACCCTATAACCATTAGCCAACCTCTCCTTCTTCCCCCTCCCCACTCAATTCCCCAGCCTCTGGTGATCACTATTCTACTCTCTACTTCTATAAGATCGACTTTTTTAGATTCTGCATGTGAGTGATATCATGCAGCATTTGTCTTTCTGTGCCTAGCTCACTTGGGTTAATGTCTTCTAGGTTCAACTACATTGGTGCAAATGACAATAATTCATTCATTTTTTATGGCTGAATAGTATTCAATATATACATATTTTCTTTCTCCATTCATCTGTTGATGAACACTTGAGTTGATTCCATATATCCTGGCTATTGTAAATAGCACTGCAATAAACATGGTAGTCCATATATCTATTTGACATATTAATTTCATTTTTTAGGGGTATGTACCCAGTAGTGGAATTGCCTGGATCATATGGTAGTTATATTTTTTATTCTTTGGAGGAATCTACATATTGTTTTCCATAGTGGCTGTACTAATCTACATTTGCAACAATGTGTAAGAGTTCGCCTTTCTACACATCCTCACCAGCATCTGTAATCTTTTGTCTTTATGGTAATTGTCATTCTAACTGAGGTAAGGTGACACCTCACTATAGTTTTTATTTGAATCTCCCTAATGATTAGTGATGTTGACTATTTTTACATATATCTGTTGGTCATTCATATTTCTTCCTTTGACAGATGCCTATTTAGGTCTTTGCCCATCTTTTAATTTGATTTTTTTTTTTTTTTTTTTTTTTTTTTTGCTGTTGAGTTGGTTGAGTTCTTCCTATATTGTTGGATGTTAACCCCTTGTCCCAATGGTGCTGTTTTAATGAAGAATCTATCATCCAAGTACTCACTGTCTTTTCACTAAAGTTCCAAGAAGAACTAATTATAAGTGTATATGGATGACGATTAATTTTCCTCATGGAAATATTGTCACTATTTATTTTACAAACCTTGTTACTATAGAATAACAGACTTCCTACAGCACTAAAGTTCCTTGGGTAATATAAATTTTTAACAGTCCCGGATTTCTTCAGTTTTCTTCCTGTAACTATTTCCTTGAGACCACTATCAACAGACCACTTCTTTCTTCTCTATGAAACTGCCTCAGCAAATATTAAATTTGTAAATTGAACAGCAGAGATTTGCTTTGTAAACAAACCATAAAAATAATTTGCAGCATTTGTTTGCAAAGGATTCATAAAATTCTCCTGTCATTAACAAATACATGTGATTTATATATTTGTATGCTTGTTTTAAATACGATTTAAGAAGAAACTAAGAGTGAGATGCTGTTCTAGAATCTTAACGGACTAAAAAAAATCTACTGAAATAGGTAAACACCAGAAACTGAGTTTATGGAAGCTTAGGTTTGACTCTTCCAAATAATTTTCTAAGATTACTGTGTTTTCTAAATACTGAAACTGGAGATCTCATATCTTTGGGACTGACACTTAGAGAGAAAGTACTAATTATTCCTTTCACTATTTCTTGAAATACTCCTCTGTTGTCTGTAGAATAGACAAACTAGAAAAATAATAAATATATTCAAAATTTGCAACAGCTTAAGATCTTACTTTATGTTACAGTCTAACTCAAACACAACACCTGCTTTGTCTTTCCAGAAGTTAATTCTCGGTGATAGTTTTGTGTGAACCTGTTAGGTTTTTTGTTTTGTTTGTATTTTTTTGGCATGCATCCCAACAGAACAATATAACAGACAAAAAGAAAAGATATTTGTTTGCCTTTACCTGGGAAAACATAATATACTAAAAAGTAATGCCTCAGGATTTACAGTCTCTGTCTTATTTCTCTCAATTTAAGATGTTTTTTCTTAATCTTTGTTAACCCAATATGTAGATTACTGATAGTCTATTATCTGTTGATTTGGATATCTATAAATTAAGCTGTGTCTATTCATCTATCTGGAAAGAAATGATCACTCTTTCTGTCTCTGTTTCTGTTTCTCTGTCTCTATAGCTGTGCATCTGTATAGCTATAGAGAGAAACTAAATTGCTTGGGAAGGAGTATAAAGTTTCTGAAAGTACAAAACTGAAGTTTGTCATCTTGGAATGATTTGTCTGTCAAAGATAGTATATTAACTAAGGAAAGATTATTGGCTATTCAAAATTACCCAGAACTGATAACAAAATGACAACAAATAATTTCTAGAATCATTTTTTGTAAACAACAGGTTCCCAATTTTTTTGAAATAGTAAATCCTCATATGACTTTACAAATTATTTTTTCACACTTTCCTCACTTAATTCTAACGTGCCATAAGGATTGAGATCCCCTAGATTAGTATAAAATCAAAAGAGGACAAGTAAATGAGATGGTGATACTGGAGTTCACGAACACAGAATTTTTCCTCTTTATTTTGTTAAAACACAAAAACTGTTATAAGAGGATTATACAGCAACCATCATCTGAATATTTTTCTATTTTTTTTCTGTAAGACAAGATATTTTATGTCGGGCTCTTGGCCTCAAGTCCAGTAGGTGGTTGTCTTACATTTGAAAGAGTTTTAAGTAGGACAATTATATTAAATTTACCTCAATGAACTTCAGATTTTAATAGCAAACATTATCATGATGTTGGTCAGATCTATTGCTGAGTTAATATCTGTTGACTTTTCAGAACTGGAATTTTTTCAGGTTATTTAAGAAATAGTACGATGCCCCAAATTTTGCTGCACAATTTTCCCCTAGTTCATATTGTGTAATTTTGTTGGGACCCAGAAAAGAATATTCCAAAATGAAGGCTTCAGAGGCAAAAGTTTTTCTCTCACCTTCTCCCCCGCTCCTATTAGAATCTCTTCTTCCCCAAAGCGGTTCCTAGAAACCAGAACCCCTTCTCCCCAAAGCTAGCCATAAAACCTGAAAATTGTTACTCTAATCACCCTCACCTTTCTGTGTAAAAACTGGTCATAGAGAAGTTATCTAACTTACCTTGTTTGACTGTAGGTCAAAAAAGCCCCCCTACCCCACCCCCAAAATGAAGGAAGGCATACTTAGAGAGACCATGAAGAATTTAGAGATACAGGCCTTGCTGAATTTTCCCAGTCAGTCTATTAACATTAGATCATATCCTTTTTTCCCCAATCATATTTCTACCTGACTGCTGATCATCTGTTGAACCTAAGGATAAAATGGACAGTTTCTCCTGTATCTTTGGGTTTTCATTCTTAGGCTCCCATGTATACATTACATAAATTTGAATTCCTTTTCTCCTATTAATCTGCCTCTTGTCAGTCATTTTTCAGCAAACCTTCAGAAGGCAAAGGGAAAATTTTCCCATGGCCCTGGCAATTGTAAAGGTTTTTAATGTTTTAAAAGTTTTTGCTAGTGATTGTATTAGCTATATAATAATAATAACCATAAGTAGAAGACCTCCAGACATATAAAATGTAGGTGAGTAACTTAGCTACAGTTTTTCAGATATACATTTTGTTAATATGATTTTTAATGAATGAAAAAATCACAAAATTAAGATATATTTTAACCTAAACTGTAAAATAAAATGTGAAAGTCACTTCTCCTTATCAAAGCCTACCACATTGTCTGGTGTTTGAAATTATTTAGGTTGTTTTCTTGTCTATGAAAGCATGTATCTAGATCTGTATCTGTATACACATACACAAACACATGTAGATATGTAGACTTTCCAAACACAGAAATATCCTTATTCAATTAAAAGTACATTGGACTATAAATGTTTATTCATCTTTGATTTTATAATTATATTTATCTTATACTTTGTAGGTCAACTTTTTAATAACTCATTTATATTTTTAAATGTATTGAACAAATATGCCCATCTTATTCCTTCATAAACATTTATGTTTTATCTATATGTAGTTTTATCTCATTCTCTATCCTTATGTATATTTTGCTTCTTGTCTTTTCTTTCATAGGTAATGCTTTTTAAGAAATAATGTGTTTTTCAATGTATTCTTCGTACCTTTTTATAACCACCTTTGAGGGACTTTATCTCTGTATTTTTGTCAGTTTTTCTATATTTTATAATTTGTTAATTTTCTTTTATATTTGTCAGTTTCTGAAACTTCATTTTTCTTGTTTCTTACATTTAAAATTTACTTAATTTATCTAAATGTTCTTGTTTAATAACAAAACTTACCTTTAGTAATAAAAATACAACTTTCCCTATATACAAATTTGAGGCACTTTTATTTCAAACTTTTATTTTGTATTTTGATTTGATTTACTCATACGGTAATTATTTTAGTACAATGGAATGGTGTTCAATTTTTTTCATAGATTCTTAAATTGAACTTAACCTTTACTTTTATTGCAATTTGATGAGAATGTGCTCTGCAGCTTGTCTATTTGGAATTAATTACGTGTGTCTTTGTGACAGTGTATCATCTTTAAATACTAAATTCAAGACTTGTACATAGATGATCAATTTCTGAAGCTGTAGAACACTCACTCCTAGACCAAGTCAGGCAAAACATTGTTGTGATGGCACTGTATACTAAATGTGGGACCCACAACTTGCCTTCTATGGCTGTCTACGTTGGCTAACTAGAAATTTTCTTGTAAAAATGGGAGTGAAGAGATGATGTTTTGTAAACATTTGATCATTTTTGTGAGTCTAATACATTCCCAAATCAGGTTGAATATCTAAAGAAATAACTTTGCTCTAATTATGGCTAAAATGTTAAACGTTTTTTCTCTCCTGCTTCTATTTCTGAAATATGTCTCATCAGAGAGCAACTCACTACTAATACTATAGCTCTCACTTTTTTCTTTTTTTTTCTTTTGAAAGATAAAAGCAGTGATAATTAAGTTTAAGTTGTTCATCACCTCCCTTTATGTGCGCAACTTCTCAAGCACCCCATTACTGGTTAACCACTTAATGCTGGAGGATGGGGATTCCTGACACCAGGTTACATTTCATTAGCATGAACAGCTGGAGCCTGAAATGGAAGGCACCACAGGGACTAATTAACTGAAAATATTTAAATAGCAAATACCTACCAGAATCTTTTTCACAGAAAGCAGAGCTGTGTTAACAGCCCATGTATAAAGCTGCTGCATACCTAAGACTAATATTTATTTGAAATTTAAATGTTTTAAAGCCTCTCCACTGTAATACCGCTCTGTGATGAAATTTATCCAAGCCTCATTCACTGTGTCTTATCCTGTAGAATTATGTGCTTAAACTCACTGGTATATTTGATGTGGCAGATCTTACGGATATGTGTCAGTGGAGACCTCAGAGAAGCACATGCATTTTTTCATAACTGCTGTTGTGAGACTTAAGAAAGCCATTTGAATGCATTTGACTAGAAGATAATTAAACATTTGTCAGCTATGTTTGAACAGGAGTTCTGATCCCAGGGTCCCTGGGCTCCAGAGAATATGAGAAGCACCTGAAATTATAAACAATAGCTGTTATATATATATATATATATGTATAGATGAGCAGTTTTTTAGAGGGAGTAAAGTCTCTTGTATTGTCGTATGTATCCTAAAGTATTAAGAAGCCCCAACGTATTATGGCTACATACCCTCCCCTACTCCAAGTATAACTCACCTAGATGCTTTTCATTCTCTAAAATTATAGTAAAAAATTTACTTGGATTGTCAAAAATAAATAAATAAATAAATGTGTTATATTTATTTATTTATATTTATGAGGAGAAGAGGTTGGCTCATCTTATGGAAAGGAGACATAGAGGGTATCAATCACATAAAGCAGAATTTACCAATACAGGTCAATATGCCACTGGGGGAGTTTTTTAGCCACCTGCAGTAAAAAAAGAAAATACAGTGTTCATAATTTTAATGATTTTCTTTTAATCCAACATCATATTGTGTCCAGAATTGGTTCCTTCTGGTGGGTTCTTGGTCTCGCTGACTTCAAGAATGAAGCCGCAGACCCTCACGGTGAGTGTTATAGTTCTTAAAGATGGTGTGTCTGGAGTTTGTTCCTTCAGATGTTCAGATGTGACCAGAGTTTCTTCCTTCTGGTGGGTTTGTTGTCTCACTGACTTCAGGAGTGAAGCCGCAGACCTTCACATTGAGTGTTACAGCTCTTAAAGGTGGCACGTCTGGAGTTGTTTCTTCCTCCTGGTGGATTTGTGGTCTTGCTGGCTGCAGGAGTGAAGCTGCAGACCTTCAACGTGAGTGTTATGGCTCATAAAGGTAGTGCGGACCCAAAGAGTGAGCAGCAGCAAGATTTATTGTGAAGAGCAAAAAGAAAAAGCCTCCACAGCATGGAAGGGGACCCAAGCAGGTTGCTGCTGCTCGCTCTGGTGGCCAGCTTTTATTCCCTTATTTGGCTCCACCCACATCCTGCTGATTGGTGCATTTTACAGAGCACTGATTGGTCCATTTTACAGAGTGCTGATTGGTCTGTTTTTAGAGTGCTGGTTGGTACATTTACAAACCTTTGGCTAGACACAGAGCACTGAGTGGTGCATTTTTAGAGCGCTAATTGGTGTGTTTACAAACCTTTAGCTAGACACGGAGAGCTGATTGATGCATTTTTACAGAGTGCTGATTGGTGTGTTTACAAACCTTTAGCTAGACACAGAGAGCTGATTTGTGTGTTTACAATCCTTTAGCTAGACAGAAAACTTCTCCAAGTCCCCACCCGACCCAGAAGCCCAACCGGCTTCACCGCTCAATATTTTGCCATCTTTAAATCTTAAACTCAGATTTCTTCTATTAACTGATAGTGATGATAGGAGTGTGGGTATTTGTTTTTGTATTCTTACATAGTAAAATGCTAAAGTAGGGCAGTGCCAAATCGTTTCTTATTTGAAAAGATATAAAACCTAAAGTTTGGGTACTACAGCTGCATTTTCTCCCTACTTTTTTTCATAAACTCTGCCCCCAATCCCCTGCCAACATTGAGTCACTATTTAATCAGTTACCTGTTCTAGCATTATGAAATAATTGGTTTGTCCAGGACTGAATGGTTTTCTGGAACACACAACTTACAGTGCTGAGTGAAGTAAGTTTGAAAACAAATGAAATCCACTGTAAACAATAAAACTTAATGATTGAAAAAAAATCATCTAGGAGTTTGGCATAAATGTTGACATATAAGAAATACATCTTGAAAGAGCAGTATTAAGAATGATTTTTTAAACATTTCTACATCATTAAGAAGGATTTTTTGAAAACTTCTACATCATAGTTTTATCCCAGACCATTCCTATCAATTATCTTCGTGATTTCTCAAATCACATTGGTCATTGCAATTTCACCTATGCTGAATCCTGGTAGTTACTGAAAAAATATTGAGTAGCAACAGGCTGTAAAATGCCATCACAATGTAGATTCTAATAGTGTACATTTTCTACTGCAGTAACTTTCAAACAGTAGATATTTATGTTTGGAGCACATTCATGAGAAGGGAAAGGAAAGGGAATTTTCTGCAATTTTTCTCTGTGACATTGCCTACTACCTGCAAACCCAGTATCGCTTTCAATCTAGAACATGTAAATGATGTTTGCAAAACTACTGCATACTCTCTGCAAAGTGGGTTTATAGTCAAAGGGCCTTTGCCATTTTAAAGTAGTAAAAATGAAGTAATTGGTTATGTCTTATAATTCCCACTATTTGAATAAGAAAAGATGCATGGATACATATTATTGTAACATTTACAAAGTCTATATGCTTCATATTTAAAATATAAAGGGTTTCAAGAGAGCATGAGTGTGATGGTTAATTATACCTGTCAACTTGGCTGGGCCATGGTGCCTAGATATTTAGCCAAACATTATTCTGAAAGTTACTCTAAAGGTGTTTTTCTGGTTGGCATTTC
Source organism: Pongo abelii (assembly GCF_028885655.2). Lineage (NCBI taxonomy): Eukaryota > Metazoa > Chordata > Mammalia > Primates > Hominidae > Pongo > Pongo abelii. The sequence goes on from NC_071996.2 coordinate 87,707,784, forward strand.
CATTTAGATAGGCAGACTTTGATTAAAGCAGATGACCCTCCATAATGTGGGTGGGCCTCCTGCAATCAGTTGAAGACTTGATTAGAACAAAGAAGCACCTCCTCTGTGCAAGAGGAAACTCTGCCAGCAAACTGCCTTTAAACTTGGACTACAGCTCTTCCCTAGATTTTCAGCCTGTTAGCCTATCCTGCATATTTTGGACTTGCATCTTCACAGTTGTGTGGGTAAATTCTTTAAAATAAATGTCTCTCTCTGTATATATATTTATACATCCTGTTGATTTTCTTTCTCTGGAGAACCCTAATACAATGAGTATATAAATCATCCTGGTTCAGGAAGAATTTGTCTTATGGATACTGGTGGGCTACGGGAGATCCCCAAACTCCAGTGGGATCTCACCCCCCGCTGGTGTAACAGGAAGAAATTTAAGGACTAGTCAGGAAATAGTGAAAGTACAGAGATATACTGCAAAGCAAAATTACACACTCAAGAAAGGGAGTACAGCTGTATTCAAGAGAGTGTCATGTCCAGCAAGGTTTTGATTTTCTATTTTTATGGGTTTCTTTAACCAAGTGGTGTTATATTTATGAAGATTCCTGGAAAAAGATGAAGATTTCTCAGAACTGTGGTGTTTCCCATTTTTACACAAAACATGCGTGTTCCCAGAACTGTCATGGCACTGTTGGTGTGTGATTTCATATGTTAATTAGTGTATAATGAGGTCCTACATGAAACCTAGGTCAAGTCCAGCACCATTTTGGGCCCAGTCTTACCCAGCTTGACTCACATTATGTTTTTCAGGGTCTTATCAGCCTTTAGTTTATGTAGCTATTTCAACAGTTTCCTTTTCACTAGTCATGTGAAACTGATGCCTGGAATTTTCTATCCTCCTGCGACCACCATCTATTATTCCTATCTCATCGTCAGCATTTTTATTTTCCCAATTTACAGCATGTTGAAGGGTATTGGACTCTCTATATTATATCAAAGTGTTCAATTATAATGAATAAATATTTTAAATTTGCTGTACAGGGTTAATTAATGGAAATGCTTGATTGTGTCTTAAGAAGAGCACCTGAATAGAACTCATTAAATTTGAGAAAATGATAATTAAAATCACATATAAAAAGCTAGGAATCTTGGGATAAACAAGCAGCTGTTTGTTGGCATGTTAATAGCAGACAGGATTTATGTGGACTTAACAGAGGTGAGATTATTGAACTGCAGCAAAGATTAAAGTTGGTGTTAATCCATACAAGGTCTTAGTAATATGAAAGAAGCAGGGATAAGAAAAAAAATCCTTGAAAGAAATTTTAGTTTTAACAAAGTTTAAAAAATAATCTATTCATTAATTACAATAATGATGAATGGGCATATTTGAAGAATTAAAATTCTTAATAATTATTCTTGAATGAAAAAACTGAAAACTAGTAAGATAGAAATTACTACTAAAATATAATTTTAAAATAAGATGTAGTAATAAAGAATTCCAGGTAATTTGAATGAGAATTTGAACAATCTGCTCAGTTATAATGATATAGTTTCATAGTAAATATAATAATATATTCTTGATGAACATTGTATTAGTCTGTTCTCATGCTGCTATAAAAACTACCTGAGACTGGATAATTTATAAAGGGAAGACATTTAATTGACTCACAGTTTCACATGGCTGTGGAGGCCTCAGGAAACTTACAATCATGGGGGAAGGGAAAGCAAACACCTCCTTTTTCATATGGCAGCAGGTGAGAGAAGTGCTGAGATTGAAGGGGGAAAAGCACTTTAGAAAACCGTCAGATCTCTTGAGAACTCACTCACTATCATGAGAACAACATGGGGAAGCCATGCCCATGATCTAATCACCTCCCACGAGGTCCAATTCAAGATGAGATTTGGGTAGGAACACAGAGCAAAACCATATCATTCTGTCCCTGGTTCCTCCCAAATATCATGTTCTCACATTTCAGAACTCATTCATGTCCTTCCAACAGTCTCCCAAAGTAATAGCTTATTCCAGCACTAACCCAAAAGTCCACGTCCAAAGTCTCATCTGAGACAAGGCAAGTCCCTTCCACCCATGAGCCTCTAAAGTCAAAAGCAAGTTAGTTGCTTCCTAGATATAAACGGGGTACTGGCATTGAGTAAATACAGCCATTGAAAATAGGAGAAATTGACCAAAACAGAAAGAATACAGGTTCTGTGCAAATCCAAAATCCAATAGGGAAGTCATTAAGCATTAAAATCCCAAAATGATCTCCTTCAACTTCATGTCTCACGTTCAGGTAATGCTGATACACAAGGTGGGCTTCCATAGCCTTGGTCAGCTCCACCCCTGTAGCTATGCAGGTACAGCCCCCCTCCTGGGTGCTTTCACAGGCTGGCATCGATGTCTGTAGCTTTTCCAGGTGCATGGTGCAAGCTGTTGGTGGATCTACCATTCTGCAGTCCGGAGGATGGTGGCCCTCTTTTCACAGCTGCACTAGCCAATGCCCCAGTGGGGGCTCAGTGTGGGGGCTCCAACACCACATTTTCCTTCCATACTGCCCTAGCAGAAGTTCTCCATGAGGCCTCTGCCCCTGCAGCAAACATCTGGCTGGGCATCCAGGTGTTTCCATACATCCTACGAAATATAAGCGGAGGTCACCAAACCTCAATTCTTGACTTCTGTGCACCTGCGGGCTCAACACCACATGGACGCTGCCAAGGCTTGGGACTTGTCCACTCTGAATCCATGGCCCATGCTGTACTTTGGCCCATTTTAGCCATGCTTGAAGCATATGGGGTGCAGGGCACAAAGTTCCTCAGTTTCACAGAAAAGGGGGTCCCTAGGCCCGGCCCATGAAACAATTTTTTCCTCCTAGGCCTCTGGGAGTTTGATGGGTGGGGCTATCATGAAGGTCTCTGACATATCCTGGTTACATTTTTCCAATTTTGTTGGTGATTAACATTAAGCTCCTTGTTAGTTGTACAAATTTCTGTAGGAGGCTTTAATTTCTCCCTAGAAAATGTGTTCTTTTCTATTGCATTACCAGACTTCAAATTTTTCAAACTTTTATTCTATGCTTCTTCTTGAACACTTTGCTACTTAGAAATTTGTTCCACCAGGTTCCCTAAATCATCTCTCTCAAGTTCAAAGTTCCACAGATCTATAGGGGTGGGGGACAATGCTGCCAGTCTCTTTGCTAAAGCATAGTATAAATCACCTTTATTCCAATTCCCAGTAAGTTTCTCAACTCCATCTGAAGTCACCTTAGCCTGGACTGAATTGTCTCCATATTGCTAACAGCATTTTGTTCTAAGCCATTCAATAAGCCTCCAGGAAGTTCATAACTTTCCCATATCTTCCTGTCTTATGAGCTCTCTAAACTATCCCAACCTCTGCCTGTTACCTAGTTCCTAAGTCGCTTCCATATTTTCAGGTATCCTTATGGCAGCACCCCACTCTCTGTGGTACCAATTTACTGTATTAGTCCATTCTCATGCTGCTATGAAGAACTGCCTGAGACTGGGTAATTTATAGAGGAAAGAAGACTAGTTAACTTATGTGTGGCTGGGTGGGCCTCAGGAAACTTACAATCATGGCACAAGTGTAAGCAAACACATCCTTCTTCACATGATGACAGGAGAGGAATGGTCTGAGTGAAGGAAGGAAAAGCCCCTTAAAAAACATCAACTCTTGGGAGAGTGTATGTGTCCAGGAATGTATCAATTTCTTCTAGATAATCTAGTTTATTTGCATAGAGGAGTTTATAGTATTCCCTGATGGTACTTTGTATTTCTGTGGGATCAGTGGTGATATCCCCTTTATCATTTTTGTGGTGCCTATTTGATTCTTATCTCTTTTCTTGTTTATTAGTCTGGCTAGTGGTCTATCTATTTTGTTAATCTTTTAAAAAAAACAACTTCTGGATTCATTGATTTTTGGAAGGGATTTTTGTGTCTCTATCTCCCTCAGTTCTGCTCTAATCTTAGTTATTGTCTTCTGCTAGCTTTTGAATTTGTTTGCTCTTGCTTCTCTAGTTCTTTTAATTGTGATGTTAAGGTGTCGATTTTAGATCTTTCCTACTTTCTCCTCTGGGCATTTAGTGCTATAAATTTCCCACTAAACACTGCATTAGCTGTGTCCCAGAGATTCTGGTACATTGTATGTTTGTTCTCATTTGGTTTCAAAGAACTTATTTATTTCTGCCTTAATTTTGTTGTTTACCTAGTAGTTATTCAGGAGCAGGTTGTTCAGTTTTCATGTAGTTGTATGGTTCTGAGTCATGAGAACTCACTGGCTGTCTATGAACAGCATGGGGGAACCATCCTCACGATCTCATCAATTCCCATGAGGTTTCTGATTAAATTCAGATTACAATTCAAGATGAGATTTGGGTGGGAACACAGAGTCGAATCATATCAAATATTATGTTTTTATAAATGTCAACATTGTGTTTTTCACTCACCTTCACCATGAATTTTATTCACCTTCACCCTATTATTTGGAAAGAGTCATGGGGCTTAATGCCACCAGAAATAAATGGCTATAACCTAGTTGGTTATTTAACTAAAGAGTAGTAATGTTATTCCTGGATAGAAAAGAGAAGTAGATATTTTGAAGTAGAAGAGAAAAAAGAATTAAAAATCAATTTCCTCTTTTTTCTTATACTCCTTTTATCCTGGCATTGAACCTGGAGGATGTGACTCTTATGGAGGAAAAAAAAAAGGGAGAGAGAGAAGGAAACACAAAACCAGGGAGGGGTTTGCTCCAGGTTAAATTTGGGGATTGAATATGTGTCATTTTTAGACTTCTAAAAGATCGATGAGACATCAAGAATTGCAAAAGTTTTAATTAACATGGGCAGATGACTAAGATCTCTGAAAACATCATGGAAAGACTATGGCCTTAAATTGTACCAGGCATAAAATTGAGCAATGTAGTTTGTTAAGGACTCAGAGAACTAAAGAAAATGTACACCCACACACACACCAATTTGAGACATCCCTATCTTATTTATCATGAATAAATTTTAAATTTTTGCTCTACCTAGACACTGGCAGGATAGGGACAGTGATGAAGGAAAATATAATTCAAGAAATTGTATAACATTAGAAAATATTACCATAATTGTTGGCAAGATTAAAGTTCTTCTCTATCTACTCCTACTCTGTTGCCTACCCTCTCCAGTCACTAGGCTTTCCGTTGAACTTCAAAAACTGAGAAAATTTGCAGTTTTACGGAAAATATCAGTTACAGGTAACAAAAAAAAATGGTATACACTACTTTGTACAATTTGATTTCTAGTATATGAAATGCACTTTTAAGCTCTTGGAAATCTAGTCCATACTCTGAGAAACACTATTTTTTTTTCATTCCTTTTCAAATGTTAATAACTGTTATGAATTAGACTTATGACTATGAGAGACCATAGATTCATCTAGGTAAATTTGACTCATTTATAGCTTGATAGTCAATAGATCTCAAAGTTACCATGACTGGAAACTTATTGGAAATTTTTCAAATAATATTTTCAGGTAATGTTTTTACTATCTGATAATCAAGAAATGATAGGTACGAGCAGTTCGAGAGAAGAGCGCAAGTTTAAATAGAGGAGTTGGAGAATACCTGCTTCTATTAGAGACATGCTGAAAACAGCAAAGGAGGATAAGCATATTGCAACTACTCAACAGGTTTTTCTTGCCCACTGCACAAAGACCACAGCATTGCAGTAGAGAAAGTTTGATGTGAGGCTGGCGACACATGCAGGAGACAGAATTATTACTCAAATTAATATTGAAGGCTCATAGGTTAGGGGTTTTTCAAAGGTAGTTTGCAGGAAGCGGTGGGGGTAGCTAGGCAATGGATACTTGGTGTTGATTAGTTGGTCTGGGGGTGAAATCATAGGAAATTGAAGCTGTCCTTTTTCACTGAGTTGCTTCACAGTGGGGCCAGAGGAGGAGTTGGTGGGTCCAGGTAGAGTCATGGATGTCAGACATGCAAAAAACCTGAAAAGATATTTCAAAAGGCCAATCTCGGGTTGTACAATAGTGATGTTATTTGCAGGAGTTATTTGGGGAAGTTGCATATCTTGTGATCTCCAGAACAAAGACTGGCAATCATTTATCTCTACCTTTTGTCAGAATTCAGGCTCCCTTCCCTTCCTAGCCTGGTGGTGTCTCATTAGCTTTACGAAGGAGGTTGAGTTTTGGGGAAGGGCTATTATCATTTAAACCAGTGATGTGATCCCTAGCCTTTTTGGCACCAGGAATGGATTTCATGGGAGACAATTTTTCTATGGACAAGATGGGGGATGGTTTTGGGATGTTTTAAGCATGTTACATTTATTGTACACTTTATTTCTATTATTATTACATTGTAAGGTATAATGAAATAATTATACAACTCACCACATGTAAAATCAGTGAGAGCCCTGAGCTTGTATTAGTGCAACCAGATGGTCCCACATGGGGGTGATGGGAGACAGTGACAAATCTTCAGGCATTAGATTCTCATAAGGAACACGCAACCTAGGTCCCTTGCATGTGCCGTTCACAATAGGGTTCATACCCCTATGAGAATCTAATGCCACTGCTGATCTAACAGGAGGCAGAGCTCAGGCAGTAATTCCAGAGATGGGGAATAGCTGTAAACACAGATGAAGCTTTGCTAGCTCACCCACTGCTCACCTCCTGCTGTGCAGCCCCATTCCTAACTGCCCACAGACAAGTAACAGTCTGTGGCCCAGTGACTGGGGACCCCTGATTTAAACTAGAACTTAAATTTTTTCCAAATCTAGCTTGGCCCAGGAATAATTAAGGCAGCTTGAAGACTAAAGGCAAGAGAGGGATAGGCTAATGAAATCTCCACCACTGCCATAATTTTCTCACTGATATTATTGCAAAGGCCGTTTCTTCTCCCAGTTTCATACAACTACTGGGATTTTTGGGAGGTTCAGGATTTCATTTATCAATGCTTTATTTTTATTATTTTCTTTCTTAGATTATCTTTTTTTTTAACTTATGCATTGTACTGTTGATGAGCATTTAGATTAAGAAAATTTTTTAAAAATGTAGAAAGAAAAACTTACGAATTATTTCTAGAAATTTCCACTTAATATTTACATAGCACGAGTAACTAAAACCATAAATTAGGTGGGACTACTGTATTCTAACTTCTGCTGGGTGGGAATTCTTTTTCTTTGTGCCCTAGATGATGGAAATACACGAAGATAAAATAAGACTAAAACCATCTTGAAGGGCACAGAAGAAAAAAGGCTTTGGTGAGTTGCTTAAAATAAAACAGCTTCAATTATACCTCAATAAAGATGTTTAAAAACAGCTTAGGTAATAGTCAGTAGTTGATGCTTGGGGCTTATAGCTTCTGAACTGGTAGCCATTGAAACCCCCACTGTCCTGGAGTCCTGAGGCAGTAGGATTGAAGTTGAACCTCAGTGCATGATTGAGAAGCATAAGCATACTAAGAATTCCCATTGCTTTTTTAAAAAATATGATTCTCCAACTGTCACCAATGATACTGGTCCCAGCCTACACTTAGAAACCACTTCCTAGGTGCCAATCACACTGCACTGTAATGTCCAGTTTTGAACCATAGTATTTTGAAGCTTGGGTAGGAGCCACTCCTTCCCTCCACTATCCCACTAAAACAAGGTAAAAACATCCCTTTGAGGATTGAGGAAGCATGTTAGTTATCTTACGTGACATTACTTGAAAGTTTTGGAGAATCTAAGCCAATTATTATTTTTTAAAAAGTTACTTTAGAGCACTTGAGGTTCAAAGCAAAATTAAGCGGAAAGTCTAGATATATCCCATGCCTCTTGCCCTCACATATGAAAAGCCTCTTCTGTTGTCAACATATAAACTTTATTTTATGTTTTTGCAAAATTCAACATCAATTTTAATTAGAGTCCACTAAATTTCAATTTGACTCAAGATCTAGTTTCATAATCTAATTTCAACAATATTTATTTATTTTAGTTCATATTTCCTATTATATATGTATCTTTATTTGTAAGATTTTCAACATATATAAAATATGACACAATTAAGGTTGCATTGTTTAGAAAGCTTCCTCAAAGACTAATAATTTTTCTCTTCACTGAAAGCCATAGATAACTTGATATGTCCTGTATAGAACCTAATAAAAATATATCAAAATGGAAAAAGAACACAGTTAGTGTTTAATAAATGGAATATGTGGTTGGCCTATAGTAAGGAGTACACATGTAGATTTTCATTGCTTAAGTAACTGGATAAATTGGGAAATTCTTTTTGTGAAGTAAGTAATGGAAAAGCCTACTGAAAACAAGATACAAATGACATCATAAATTTTTGACTACTTAGTAAGCAAACAGTCAACATTGCTTACTTATAAAATCATTTGAGAAAGTCAGTTATTTTTTTTAATTGTGCTTTAAGTTTTAGGGTACATGTGCACAATGTGCAGGTTAGTTACATATGTATACATGTGCCATGCTGGTGTGCTGCACCCACCAACTCATCATCTAGCATTAGGTATATCTCCCAATGCTATCCCTCCCCCCTCCCCCCACCCCACAACAGTCCCCAGAGTGTGATGTTCCCCTTCCTGTGTCCATGTGTTCTCATTGTTCAATTCCCATCTATGAGTGAGAACACGCAGTGTTTGGTTTTTTGTCCTTGTGATAGTTTACTGAGAATGATTTCCAATTTCATCCATGTCCCTACAAATGACATGAACTCATCATTTTTTATGGCTGCATAGTATTCCATGGTGCATATGGGCCACATTTTCTTAATCCAGTCTATCATTGTTGGACATTTGGGTTGGTTCCAAGTCTTTGCTATTGTGAATAGTGCCGCAATAAACATACGTGTGCATGTGTCTTTATAGCAACATGATTTATAGTCCTTTGGGTATACACCCAGTAATGGGATGGCTGGGTCAAATGGTATTTCTAGTTCTAGATCCCTGAGGAATCGCCACACTGACTTCCACAGTGGTTGAACTAGTTTACAGTCCCACCAACAGTGTAGAAGTGTTCCTATTTCTCCACATCCTCTCCAGCACCTGTTGTTTCCTGACTTTTTAATGATTGCCATTCTAACTGGTGTGAGATGGTATGTGCACTTACTGTCTGGCAGTATTATCACCCTTACATGTTTTACAGTTAAATAGGTGAAACACAAAAACAGTTAACATAAATATAAATATGAAAAGGAGATGACTTAGAGAGAAGAGTGACTTCAATTCTTGCCTCCTCAGAAGAAAGAATTTGACTGAGGAGCATATGGCAGCATGAGAGACTGAGGCAAGTTTTAGAGCAGGAGTGAAAGTGTATTAAAAAGTTTTAGAACTGGAATGAAAGGAAGTAAAGTACACTTGGAAGAGTGTCATGTGGGCAATTTGAGAGCTCCAGTGCATGGTTTGACCTTCAACTTGGGGTTTTATATATTGACATTCCACATTCACATGTGCTTGGGAGGAGCCTCATGTGTAGTGTTGTTACTAAAGTTGTATGCATGCTCACGTGAGGCATTCTTCTCTTACCAGTCGAATGTTCATATTTCAGTTAGACTGCCATTTTGCCTCTTAGTGCACATGCTTGAGCCCACTCACCTAACTCCTGAGATCTTATCTGGAAACTGCTTATTACCAGTCTCAGGTGTTTCTATCTTTTGGGAGACTGCCTTTCCCTGATACTGGCTGTGACCAATTATTATTCTAGAAAGACATTTTAATGACTGCCTGACCAGAACCTAATGGTTGCTCAACATTCCTGATGGTAGGGGGGACCTTCTCCTGCCCTGCTCATGTCTGACAAGCTACTGTAACATTTCCCCCATCAAGAGTCCAAGACACCAATTATTTTGGAAAAATGGACAAACATTAGTCTTCTGTAACTACTTCCTGCTAACAAAGGGGCAGTGGTGTTTGTTCTATGGGTCTTACCCCCTTGCTAGCTGTCAGGGCAAAGTGGCTCTGTGGGTTCATGAAAGTAGTGTCCAGCCAGGCCCAAGGAAGACAGGGCAGGATTTCATCTCTGTTGTGTCTCACTGGTGGGCAGTCTAGGATCCTCTGTAAAAGGGTGACACTTGAATATTGAGAGGATGGTATCCCTCACTGAGGATCATCTGGAGCTTGATGAACTGAAGGTGAGAGGAGACAACTTGGGTTATCAGATGTAGAAGAATATCAAAAAAGGAAATGAGGGGATGAGGACAGTTTCAAAAAATTCTGAGACTTCCAACATGCCCAGGTTTCTGGTGGCTATAGTCATGCCTGTCAAGAGTTAGGTGCGTAGAGTTGCTAGCTGATTCCAACATGTGCACATTTTAAAAATATTTATTTAGATTTTTACATTACTCATCATTCTTCTTTCTTCTGAGCTGCAGCCAGAGTTCACTGGTTGGTTCACAAGCATAAATTGTGTTAGTTTAAATTGCAGAGAAAAATGTAAAAATAACCAGTGAAACTAAAATCTAATAACAGGTGAACTGTAGTTCTTGAAACATAATTGTTCTGTCTCCAATCCTCAATTTCATCAAAAAACAAATCATGAAACTGGGTGTGGTGGCTCATGCCTGTAATCCTAGTACTTTGAGAGGCTGAGGGGGGTGGATTGCTTGAGGTCAGGAGTTTGAGAACAGCCTGGTCAACATGAGGAAACCCCAACTCTACTGAAAATAAAAAATTAGCCAGGCATGTTAGTGTGCACTTGTAATCCCAGTTATTTGGGAGGCTGAGGCTCAAGAATTGCTTGATCCCAAGAGGCAAAGTTTGCAGTAAGCTGAGATCACGCCAATGCACTCCAGCCTGGGTGACAGTGTGAGACTCAGTTTCAAAACAAACAAAAAAATCATGATAAGACTGATTTGTTTGCAAAATAAACTTTAGTCTTATTATATTTTACTTGATTATTTGCATAAATCAGAGCAAGAATAATTATTTGCCATATAGGCTTTAAAAAAAAATTGTCTTTGATAGAACTTCATTCCATAAGGAATCTCAGTTAAGACTTTTTAAAGCCTTAAGCCCAGCCATGGGTTTATGCCATTAAATACCTGTATGAGTTAAGTAAATTCATCTCCTCTTGAGGTCCCAAGATAACTTGAGGCTCCTGGGCCTGTCAGAAAGTGACATTCTTTACTTATCACAGGTCAGCAACCCTGTACAGAGACTGTGTAGGCAAGGTATGAGGCCAGTTTTCCCAAGGAATTTTATTGGTTCTACAAATTAATTTTGATTCCCTAATGGAAAACACACCATTTCAATCAAAGCCTTGGCAAAAAAGCCCGTCTCTTGAATTGTGTCCTGTTGAAAAACGAAAAAGTTTCTTATTGCACTTATGTAAATTGTTATATTTCCATAAATTAATAATACTCACAAATAGTTTCCACATTCTGGAGAAATCAGATAGAAAGAAAGCAATATGGTCTGAATTTTGTCTACAGGTGTATTCAATTGTTAAAAGTTGTAAATAGCTTAAAAATTTTCTCGACCCTGAGAAACAAAAGACCAGCAATATTTTAAGCAAAGAGTCATAAAAGGATTATTTTAGTCTTCTATTAATTCAGTCCACTTAGTTAACTCCTGTTCTACTTGATAGTCATGAACATTTCAGCTCTCCATGAGAGTCCTGCATGTAATTCCTCTATTTTAATGTCACAATCATCAATGTTATCAGAAACTTGCATTCAAGAGCACCTATCAGATTCCTATAGCTGATTGTAAAACCACCTTCTAAATAGGATAAATAACACCAACAATTGTCTGTGGATGGCAAAGTCTTAGGACAGCTGCTATTAAAGCCACAATAGACTAGGAATTTTGGGCTCTTCTGTGACATATGACAATTTTACATAACAATTATAATTTTTACTGATAACATACACTAAGTCATATCAAAATTATGATATATCATAATATGATAATAATATATCTATACAAGTACAGTCTAAAGAAAGTCAAATTTTATCTTTGCATTAGTGTACTATTTATGTCTCACCCAATTCTTAATAAAACCTTAATAAAACTTTATAGACAAATCTATTCAATCTTAGTCAGTTTGACTATAGGTAACATTATCGCAAACCTTTTATAATCCTTTACAATTTTCTGTTGAAGAGGAGAATAGTGCTCTAAGAAAATGCTGTTAAGCCTTCATTCCAATGTTCAATTTACAGATAAGCTGAATAAATACGAATAGTTTTTTTACAATAGTAATCTTTCACAAACTTTCCACAAGTTGCTCAAACCTTCAGCTCTATCTAATTTAATCCTTTAACCCTGTAAACTAGACAAAAAATCCACATTCTCATGCATTCTTATGATATTTTACCAAAACCACATTCTACTTCCCTAATACATTTTGCATGTAAAACTGTTTTTCCAGTAGTCTCAAGTACGTGTTACACTGTTAATGCTTAGCAACTTTTACTTTTTGTGAAAAACCTGATAAGTAAGTGATTTTAATTGCATACTATTTGCAGAGCCTAGGACACCAGAAAAAAAGTGCAGATAAGGTCTGACTCTTTCCTGCACAGCTATGGGGCATGGCTAACCTTGTATGTCACCAGGCCTTACCTAGAATTCAATGGATTTAAAGCAGGCATGTTGTACTGTTATTAGCAGTCATGGTAGCAGTTTATGACCTTAAAGCATTTAGTAGACCTAATACCCTTTAAAACTGTATATTTTTAATAAATTCCCTTTCACAAATACTTTCATGACTTATACAGACCATCTACAACATGCTTGAACTTTCTGACTTTCCTAAATAGCCCTCTTTTTAAGCAACCAGTCACTTTACTTTAGGACAAGAATTTACGATACAAGATCCTTTTACATACAAAATATATTTTCTTTATAACCTTCCTTACCAAAAATACTTTAAAACCTTTGAAGTAGACAAAACCAATTTTTCTTCTTTTAGAAAGTTTAGGTTTATACTGCATGTTGCTATGTAAGTCCTATGAAGGGGGAATAAAGAGGTTATCTACATACTGTAGAAGTTATCCTTCTTCAAGAGATTGCTTGGTTAGAGTTTTACCTGGGCTTATTAAAATAAGTGTGGGCTATTTTTAAACCTTTGAGTTAGAGTCAACTGTCCAGGTTGAAGTTATTGGTTCAAGATTTAGGTAGCTTTCCCAGGAGACATAAGGCTATTAGAGGGAGAGATTAATTCAGAGGTTGGGTAAATATTAAGCAAACACTCATTTTGGAAAGTATATTTCCAAGTGTTAATCTTTTATTTTCGAGGGAGGGGGTGACATTTGCCTCAATTACCCAACAGGATTTGGGATAGAGTTGCTCAGACAAGATTAGCATAGAGTAGGCAGCTCTTGAACCAAAAAAGGTAGTTTATTATTTTACTTGCCACTTCCAGAGTTGCCCTTGGCTTTGTCTTGTTGATGACAATGTGTGATTTAGAAGCCAGATGGAGCCAAGAGCCCCTTCAGCTCAGGGACATCAGGGATTGGGATTCTGTCCCAGGGGCCCTTTGGCCTTCAGGGCAGTCCTGTTTCCAGTGGCAGAGCATATGGCATAAGGGGCAAGCCACGCAGGGCTTTTTCTCACATATCACAATGGAGCAGTTGGCCTCCCAGTGCCCTGGCTCTCCACACTGATGGAAATTACTTGGGAAAATATTCTGAGGGTAACCTGGAGGTCATAAATATAAAAGATATTTTATGCCTACAATATTTGGAACTGCTATTTTTCCTTTTGCCTCTCCTTTTCCTGAGCCCTTTCTTCTTCCTCCTGGTCCTGGTTGTAAAAGACCAAGAAAACTATTTTGAGGTTGTCAGGCATAGGTGTCCTGGGACCCAGTGCTAGCTTTTGAAGTTTCCTCCAAATATCCTGGGCTACCTGAATTAGGAAACAGTTTTTTAGGACCAGTTGCCATTCTAGTGTCCCTAGGTCCAGTTTAGTATGTTTCACTAGGACATCTTCTAGCCTCTCTAAAAAAGCAGTGGGGTTTTCAAGAGGGCTTTGATCTTTTAAGGCCAATTTATTAAAGTTCACAGGATTTGTTCTGGTAGCTTTTATTCCTTCTATGAGAGAGAGGAAATGTGGTTCCTTGTTTATATACCCAGCTGGGTATTATAATCAAAACTGGCGTCAATGTGGGTCAACATGGTGGCTCCTGCAGGGTAGCCACCAGAATCAGGTATGTACATTGAATTTGCAAATTGTTGCACTGCCTCCATAATGGTGTCACATTCTCCCTCAGAAAGATTTGCCCTATTATGACTGATAAATCTCTCCACATGAGTTCAAATATTAAGCCCAGTTTATGAAACCCTTTGATATATTTGTCATGGTCCTTTATAAACTTCACTAGTTCCAATTTAATGTGGCTCATGTTTTGCATAGTGAATGGAGTCTAGACTCTAGTGGGTTTACTGGGGCTGCTAGCCTCTTGAAGGGGGCATAACTTAAGGGGGTAGTGTCCAGAGGGTGGCCCTGGCTGGGGAAAAGAAGGCTCCAGGGCTGGGATACTTGGATATAATAAAATAGAAGGGGCAGTGAGGTTTGAGCTAAGCTCTACCCTTGGTTCCTCCAAGGCTTGAGCCATGGGTAAACCCAATAAGGGGGGTCTCCCTAATCAACTAGAGGGGGATGCCTGACTGTGGCTGCTATCATTGCTGGTTTAATTTCACAAGCCTGACAAAGGTCAGGGTTGTTTCTTAGGCCCATGGAGACCTGTACATAGGGAATTTCTGCTGATATTCCCTGCTGGTGGTAAAACAAATCTAGCTGATAGATCATGATAAAATTTAGGTTTCCAATTTTGAGCCAAGATTCCTAGTCCCAGAGCTTGTATTCAACCCAGGCTATGTTACAGAAAAATAATTGCCTTTTTCTTTTTTGGGTTTGGAGGTCAAACTTTTCCCCATTCTGGAGCATGCATTCAAGGGGCATGTCCTGTGGTATGGAGATGTGATTACCCATCTGCAAAGAGAGAACAGAGGACAAAAAAAAAAAAAAAAAGGAAAAAGAAGGTATCCCTTCTTACTTTCCTATTATCCTGAACAGGACATCCTCCATTTGTCCTTAGGGTTTTAGAATGAACCGATCTTACCATGTACCCTTAATCTTGGTCCTGTCCTTAGGGTTTTAGAATGAACCGATCTTACCATGTACCCTTAACCTTGGTCCCATCCTGTCACAATTACTCACCTAAGAACAGAGGTGATCCTGGAATGAACAGAGGGCCCCCTATTCATCCTTGCGGTTCCAGAATAAATGGGTCTTGCCATGTATCCCTAACCTTGCCTTTATCTCTGTTGTTATGGTAATCTTTTAGCCTGGGACCAAACTTAACTCTTGTCTTATGGGTCTCTCATGGCTGTGGCCTTGGGTTAGCCTATATTTTTTCTTCATGACCTTATAGTAACTCTCGCTAAGAGCATTTTAGTAACAAAATGATTATCTCTTTCCTCAGAGTCCCGTTTTTCATGTTTTTTATGTAGACCAGAATCCTGTTTTTCAGCTAACTGCCACAAGGGGGCTGGACTTCTCCCTTTGAATATGACCTTGAAGGTCTTGTATATTGAGAAGGGTGTGGAAGTGATTAGCGAAATGGAGATACAGGAGGAAGTGTGAGGAGGATAGAGGAATACTCATAGAAAGTCTTCATATGCTTGCAAAAACAGCAGCCCTTAGATTTCTTTATTTGCCCTTTTGACATAAAGGATAAACCTCTGGAACACTTGGGGCCTGGGATAAGGGCTTGCAAATGGCAAATAATGAATTTCCCCTCTTCCCAAAGGAGTGCTAACTCCAGGAAAGCAAGTAGGTGGGGCCTTTCAAGGGCCACTAAATGAGACCCTAGTCAACTGAAAAAACTGCTTCAAAAGCCACTAGAAGAGTTCTCACTGGTGAATTACCAGAATGAAAAGTGTATGGCAAGTCATAAAGAGCTGGTAAAGCCAGGGTTCTGATTAGTGTTCATCCTGGCAATAAGCCAGCAGCAGAGAAGGAAGTCATGTGGCATGTGAAGTGAAACCAGAGAAAAGGCAGACTTGCCCCAAGGCAGACAGTCCAGTAGGTGCAAAAGGCCATTTCAGAATACACACAGAGAAAACAGAAGAATAGGCAGTGTGGGGTTTTGAGAAAGAGCCAATCTTAGTAGAAAAAGCAGAAGAAACCCCAGACATTGAATGGTCTTAGGCTTTAGCCTTAATACTGTTGCAAGCCTCCTGTACAGCAGGGCGTTTACTCTCTCAGGTCTACCTAGTGCAGATCCAAAGGGTTTCCCAGCCCTGTGAACCACCTATCAGGGTGAACTGAGAGTTCAGCCAAGGGCAGCAGAGCTACTATGGCCAAGAAGAATCATTCTGAGGGTTGGTTAGAAAGCAGAAAAGCAAAAGAGGAGAAGACCATCACGTACAGGGGTTGAATGCCTCCAGCTGAGGAAGGTGAGGCATACCAGGAAATATATTCAAGTGACACAGCACCAGAGTATGTTAGCAGTAGCAAATCTGTTCCAGGCTGCACCAACCTCAATTCTTGCCTCCTCAGAAGAAAGAATGTAACGGAGGGGCATAAGGCTCCATGAGAGACGGAAGCAAGTTTTATAGCAGGAGTGAAAGTTTATTAAAAAATCTTTAGAGCAGGAACAAAAGGAAATAAAGACACTCAGAAGATGGTCAAGTGCATGGTTTGACCTTTGACTTAGGGTTTTATACATTGGCATTCCACATGTGTAGTGTCCTGCCAGCACTTAGGAGGGGCCGCACATGCAGTGTATCTACTAAAGTTGTATACATGCTCACTTGAGGCATTCTTCGCTTACCAGTCAAGTGTTCATATACCAGTTAGACTCTGCCATTTTGCCTCTTAGGATGTATGCTTGAGCCCATTTGCCTAATTCCAGAGATCTTAATGAGAAGTTGCTGATCACCAGTTTCAAGTATTTCTATCTATTGTGAGACTGCCTTTCCCTGGCATCAGCTGTGAGCAGTTATTATTTTAGAGAAACCGATTAATAACCATGTGACCATCACCTGATGGTTGCCTGACATTCCTGTTGGGGCGGGGGAGGGTCCTCTCCTGCTGTGCTCATGTCTGACTAGCTTCCTACTGTAGCAGTCTCATTAAGTGTGTTATCTCATTACAGTCTGGGGCTCAAAGACTATGAAGGCTCTCTGGATTCTGTGCACCTTACATGGGGTTGTAAGCACTGTATACCATGCTTTGAAATAATTTTTAAAAATTCAAGAGATGAGATCTTTTGTCCCTGCTGTAGCTGCCTTGAAACAAGGAAAGAAAAGAATGTGAAGTCTTTGTTTCAAATGAAAATTTCTAACAAGTATTTCATTTTGTTAAGTACATTGCTGGTCTTATTTTAAGTAATATAATGTTAAGAATTATAATGAAACACACTTATTTTCAAATTAAAAACTTACATATCTGTAAATGAAAAATAGGAAATTAGTCATTTAAAATAATTCCTTGCTCAATTAATGTATTTATTGGAAAGTTCAGCTAAAACTTCAATTACTGTATTAAAAGAAATTCTATTTTCCCCTTATGCTATTTTCCTTGGTCAGAGCCTCACTGGTGCTTCTTCAACATTTCTAGTCTTGTTTTATTTCTTACATTCCATTTCTTTCTTCATTAACAATGTTACAGCTAAACGCTTTAATATAATATTAAAATTATGCTAAATTTTATATGATTTTTCTATTATTCAGAAAGATCTTTGAGGTCCTTCAGGGTCTTCAGTCTTCATTATGTAAAGAAAGTACTAATAACAGAGATCAATACATTTATCATACTCTATTTTACTTATGGCTTACTCTGTCACCTATATAATTGTGATCTATAAGAACTACTTGTCTTAGTGTAATACCTATGATATAGGAAAGATCAATTAATATTTGAAAGTTAATGGTAAACTAAGAAGCAAAGTGATAATATCAGATACTTGTTTTAAAAACTCAAACATCACATTTTCCAAAGAATATTATTTATTGTGTTCCAGAAAAATATTTATAAAGTTGTTTGTTTCTAAATATTTGAAATAATTGAAGATGTGTTCCAAATATGAATTCAGTCTTCCACCCCTTCTCTCTACAATGCCTTCAAGGAATATATATGTATAGGAGACAAGGTCAAAATAAGCCATATAGTGCTTTATTACTGGCCTGTCCTTGTCCTCACAATGGAATTCCAGAAGTCTATAAACTTCTCTGGGCTGTTTAAATAAAAGATCACTTAAAGTATCTAGCTGAATCATTTTAAATGTCCTAAAAGTACAAATGCCCAATTTGTAGATTTTTTGAAGTCCAAATATGAGACTTGAAACTTCTCACTAAATAAAATGAAAAACCCACTGTGGTAGTCTCTTAGGATTACTATTACAAAATGCCATAAACTGGGTAGCTTATAAGCAACAGAAATTTATTTCTTATAGTTCTGCAGCCTGCAAAGCCCAAGATCAAAGCACTAGAAGAGTCATCATTTCTGTCTGAAACTTCATCAGAATCACCTTTACCGTCCAAATTTCCACCAATATTCTGTTCAAGAACACTTAGGTATTCTCTAAGATGGAGACTCTCTACAGCTCTCCTCTCTTTTGAGCCCTCACCAGAATCACCTTGTCAGTTCACTATAAGCTTTTCTAGCATGTCCTTCAAAACTCTTCCAGCCTCTATTCATTCCACAGTTTTGAAGCCACTTCCATATTTTTAGGTTTTCTTTTCAACAATACAACCATTTTTAGTACCAATTTTCTGCTTAGTTCATTTGGAGGGCTGTAACGAAATACCCTAAACTGGCTAATAAACAACATACTTTTTTTTTTTTTTCTCACAATTCTGGATGCTGGGAAGTTCAAGGTTCTGGCAGATTTGTTGTCTGGCAATGGCCCGTTTTCTGGATCATAATTGGGCCTTCTAGATGTATCCTCATATAATGGAAAAAACAAGGTATATCTCTGGGGCTTTTTTATAAGGGCACAAACCCCACTCATGAGAGACTGGCCCTCATACCTGACCACCTCCCCAAGTCCTCACCTCCTAATACTGTGACATTGGTGATTATATTTCCACACAAAAACTTTAGGAGACTAACATTCAGATCATAACATACAACAAATAGTAAAATGGCAGTCAAATAAGATAGAGCTAGAAGAAGAGTGAGCAAGGTAATTTTAATGCTTTCAAATGGATAACTTGAATGTCAGCCCCAATCTTCAACCAAATATGGGCAGCAGGTATACTGTAGTAGCCCCATGGATGATAGAGAAGCCAAAGAAGGGAATATCTGGGCTTGAGTCAAAGTCTCATTACCTTGTATATATAGAGGAAAGAGAGCTAAAAGAAGATACTTTATTAAAATATGCTAATGAGCAAATTCAACATATCTACCTTTTTAGTTTGGCCCAATTCTCATGCTTAAATCACATAAATAGAGGTTAAATTTTTCCACTACTACTTTAGAGAAATCATGTCTTTGATCTTTACTAAAGATGAGTTACAGTAGGGGCAATTAATGAGAAGTGAAAGTAGGAGAATACAAAGAAGACTTGAGTGTCCCTTTAAAAGCTATTCATCTCTTTATTTGATCCCATGTTCCCTAGATGCCATTAAAACTTGTTATTTAATCTACAATATTTACTAGGTTTAGGTTTTTAAAATTGTTATCAAAACATCAATAAAATTTAATTTTAAACTTTTGTTATTGCATTTAAAAAATTATATTTGAAAATACTACCAAGGTTTCATTAATAATTATTATAATATTTAGACAATATGTTTCATTAATGCATAATAGATGCACATACTTTCAGGATATATGTGATAATTTACTACATTCATATAACTTCTAAAGATGAAATCAGTGTACTTAGTAATATCCATCACTTTGTCTTTCCTTTATGCTAGAACCACACTAATTCTTCTCTTCTAGCAATTTTGAAATATACAATAGATTATTGTAAACTATGTTATCCTACTGATTTATTTCCTCTGTCAAATGCTATATTTCTACCTACTAATCAACTTCCCTGAATACGCTAAATCTCACCTGATAATTAATACTTCTAACATACTCTTTCTACATAACCACAAAAATGAAAAAATAATTTTAAAAAATCATGTATATTTCTTCAAAGTTTCATTTTAAATAGAAAGAAAAACCTTTTTCTCTTTTTACAACATAATATTTTATTTGCAGATATTAAGGGAATTATTACCTTTAGTGAGAACATTAACATTGTTATATTTGTTTCCAAATACAGTGAGTCACAACAGTTCAGAATTCTTTCATGGATACAAGTAATTTACACTATTATTGTGCAGTTATATTGGCAAAACATTGCCATGTCATGATTAAATCACTTAAGTTTCAATTTTGTTTAAATTTCTTTAGATAGTTTTGTATATTTTCTAGTCATGCTTTAGACATCTCATTACAAACAGCTAGGTTAGAAAATAAAGCTTATCATTCATATAAAACTGTACACTTAACATTATTTCTACAATTTCATTATTTTATAATAACCTAGGTTTTATTCCTTCAGAACACTTAAAACTTTTTTTTCTATGAGTACTTTGCTAGAAACTTGATATTTTGACTCTAGGTGATTTTTTGAAAAATCTCTTTGTATTATCTGCATAATGTAAAATTCATAAATAACCAAAAATAATTTTATAATCAACATGATATATTATACTCATTTTGTACATATTTACACTAACCTGCTCATTTTTTTAGATTATTACCTAATGATACTTACTTTAAAACAGAGACAGTAATATTACATTTTCTTTTAGTTGGACTTAATTTTTTAATCCACAATTATGCATATTTGCTGTTTGGAAGAGATATGATTAAATTATATTTTGGTAAATTGTTCTGCACTATTTTTATGCAATTTAGAACTGTCATTGTAATGGATTTATGCAGCTGTTTCTGAGTTATACTGCTTCAGAAGATTTAGCTTTTTGACAATCGTTTTCATATAGTTGTATTAAGTAATAGCATAGAATTGGATAATCTAAATCATTCTATTTTATGCTATACTGCTTTTCAAGAAACTCATCATGCCCTAAGCATCTGTTATTTGACATCTTGAGAGGATTAAGAACTATGCTGACTTATTCAAATTGTTTCATGAGTTAGCGCAAATAAGAGATGACTTGTGAGAGAAAACTTTTTTAAATTCCACAAATTCAACACAACAAAAATTATTTTATATGAATAAAATATTTATAGAGGGTAGTTCAAAGTAATCATATCAAATCTACTAATAAATTTCCAAGAACTGGGTTTGTAGAAATTCACTGAATATTTTTCTTTCTTTATTTCTTCCAGGCTCTGGTATTTACCTATGCTAAACAGGATAGTCCGCATCAGGTAGAATAAACTCAGTCTGCCTTTGGCCTTGTTCATCTTTAACTTGAAAAGTCTTCAGTTATGGTTAGAAATTTGTAAAAGTTACAGAAAAATCAGTCTTACTTATCAGGTCAGAAATGGTGTCTCCAGAGTCTTCTTATTTGAATGGAGTTACTACAAACATAAACCACTGGCCACTAATTTTCTAAGAACTAGATTATAATAAGATACATTAAACAATATATTGCAATATAATTTTATTGCCAAATATTTATACTTCCTTAAATTATTACTATGAAATAATATATTGTTGATGTTCATACCATAAACAAGTGTCATCAACATACCTGTGTTTCATAAGTTGAATGTAATGAAAGCATAATTAATTTGTATTGCAGATGCATAGAATCTCATCTTCTGATATTAGAATAGCAGCAACATCAAACACACAGATATTACCATAAAGACTTTAGACCAGTGCCTCATATTTTATAGACTGTTATTTTTTATTTTAAACCTACTGACTACATATAACGTGTTATACATATAAGAACCCCTTTGATATATGATTTGCACACCAAATGATTTCTACAATTTAAAAAATGTGATAATTGAGAAATCCAATCATTTAAATATAATTTGGTCTTGCATATTCAAAATAGCACCGCTAAAGTTGAGACAATGCTAATCACAATTTCTGTCCTTTTAAGAAATATAAAAGTCTACATTTAATCTGATAGCATATATGAAGATGTAATATTCAACATATAAACACCTTGACTAATATGAAATTATTCAATGTAACTTTCCACTCATAGCTGTCAACTTGAGAAAACAAACAAATAGTGTTAACTATAAATAAGAGAAGTTGTATTTAAACTGGCTAAAACTTAAGCAGTGATCCAATAATTGAAAAAGAAATAAAATTACTTTAGAATTTTTATTTAATTAAAATTAGCAAAGACATCAAAATTTAAAAAAAACATGAACTCTATGCTATTAAATGTATTAGTTTATGTAGTATAAAATCCCTTAGAAAATTATAGAGAATTAAACTTTGTAGAACCACTAAAAAAAAATTATTATAAATCTTGCCATAAAACATCCCTAATGAAAAAGTTCACTGTTTTATTGTTAGCTGCAACAAATGTTCAGAGGCAGATAATTACAATATTTCATCATTTTTCAGAGAATAGAAAAATAGCAGTCTAAATTATTTTAAAACTAATGTAATAATACTATTGGATAAATTATAGACAATCATAGTCATAAACATAGAGTCAGCAGAATAAGCTTAAAAATTGATAGAAATAAATATATTATGACCATGTTGGATATTTTTCAAAGATTTTTAAATTTCTTCAATGTAAAATAAAAAATTCATACAATTAACAGATCAAAGTTTTCATGAAGTTTGTTTTTTTTTTTTAATATACTTTAAGTTTTAGGGTACACGTACACAATGTGCAGGTTGGTTACATATGTATACATGTGCCATGTTGGTGTGCTGTACCCATTAACTCGTCATTTAACATTAGGTATACCTCCTAATGCTATCTCTTCCCGCTCCCCCAACCCCATAACAGGCCCTGGTGTGTGATGTTCCCCTTCTGTGTCCATGTGTTCTCATTGTTCAATTCCCACCTATGAGTGAGAATATGCAGTGTTTGGTTCTTTGTCCTTGCGATAGTTTGCTGAGAATGATGGTTTCCAGCTTCATCCATGTCCCTACAAAGGACATGAAGTCATCATTTCTTATGGCTGCATAGTATTCCATGGTGTATATGTGCCACATTTTCTTAATCCAGTCTATCATTGTTGGACATTTGGCTTGGTTCCAAGTCTTTGCTATTGTGAATAGTGCCGCAATAAACATACGTGTGCATGTCTCTTTATAGCAGCATGATTTATAATCCTTTGGGTATATACCCAGTAATGGGATGGCTGGGTCAAACGGTATTTCTAGTTCTAGATCCTTGAGGAATCGCCACACTGACTTCCACAATGGTTGAACTAGTTTACAGTTCCACCAACAGTGTCAAAGTGTTCCTATTGCATAAAGAGTCAAGACCCATCAGTGTGCTGTATTCAGGAAACCCATATTATGTGCAGACACACAAATAGGCTCAAAATAAAGGGATGGAGGAAGATCTACCAAGTAAATGGAAAACAAAAAAAGGCAGGGGTTGCAATCCTAGTCTCTGATAAAACAGACTTTAAACCAACAAAGATCAAAAGAGACAAAGAAGGCCATTACATAATGGTAAAGGGATCAATTCAACAAGAAGAGCTAGCTATCCTAAATATATATGCACCCAGTACAGGAGCACCCACATTCATAAAGCAAGTCCTTAGAGACCTATAAAGAGACTTAGACTCCCACACAATAATAATGGGAGATTTTAACACCCCACTGTCAACATTAGACAGATCAAAGAGACAGAAAGTTCACAAGGATATCCAGGACTTGAACTCAGCTCTGGACCAAGTGGACCTAATAGACATCCGCAGCACTCTCCACCCCAAATCAACAGAATATACATTCTTTTCAGCACCACACCACACCTATTCCAAAATTGACCACATACTTGGAAGTAAAACACTCCTCAGCAAATGTAAAAGAACAGAAATTATAACAAACTGTCTCTCAGACCACAGTGCAATCAAACTAGAACTCAGGATGAAGAAACTCACTCAAAACCACTCAACTACATGGAAACTGAACAACCTGCTCCTGAATGACTACTGGGTACATAACAAAATGAAGGCAGAAATAAAAATGTTCTTTGAAACCAATGAGAACAAAGACACAACATACCAGAATCTCTGGGACACACTCAAAGCAGTGTGTAGAGGGAAATTTAGCATTGAATGCCCACAAAAGAAAGCAGGAAAGATCTAAAACTGACACACTAACATCACAATTAAAAGAACTAGAGAAGCAAGAGCAAACACATTCAAAAGCTAGCAGAAGGCAAGAAATAACTAAGATCAGAGAAGAACTGAAGGAAATAGAGACACAAAAAATCCTTCAAAAAATCAATGAATCCAGGAGCTGATTTTTTGAAAAGGTCAACAAAATTGATAGACTGCTAGCAAGACTAATAAAGAAGAAAAGAGAGAAGAATCAAATAGACAATAAAAAATGATAAAGGGGATATCACCACTGATCCCACAGAAATACAAACTACCATCAGAGAATACTACAAACACCTCTATGCAACTAAACTAGAAAATCTAGAAGAAATGGATAAATTCCTTGACACATACACCCTCCCAAGACTAAACCAGGAAGAAGTTGAATCTCTGAATAGACCAATAACAGGCTCTGAAATTGAGGCAATAATTAATAGCTTACCAACAAAAAAAGTCCAGGACCAGATGGATTCACAGCCGAATTCTACCAGAGGTACAAGGAGGAATTGGTACCATTCCTTCTGAAACTATTCCAATCAATAGAAAAAGAGGGAATCCTCCCTAACTCATTTTATGAGGCCAGCATCATCCTGATACCAAAGCCTAGCAGAGACACAACAAAAAAAGAGAATTTTAGACCAATACCCCTGATGAACATTGATGCAAAAATCCTCAATAAAATACTGGCAAACCAAATCCAGCAGCACATCAAAAAGCTTATCCATCATGAACAAGTGGGCTTCATCCCTGGGATGCAAGGCTGGTTCAACATACACAAATCAAAAAATGTAATCCAGCATATAAACAGAACCAAGGACAAAAACCACATGATTATCTCAATAGATGCAGAAAAGGCCTTTGACAAAATTCAACAACACTTCATGCTAAAAACTCTCAATAAATTAGGTATTGATGGGATGTATCTCAACATAATAAGAGCTATCTATGACAAACCCACAGCCAATATCATACTGAATGGGCAAAAACTGGAAGCATTCCCTTTGAAACTGGCACAAGACAGGGATGCCCTCTCTCACCACTCCTATTCAACATAGTGTTGGAAGTTCTGGCCAGGACAACCAGGCAGAAGAAGGAAATAAAAGGTATTCAATTAGGAAAAGAGGAAATCAAATTGTCCCTGTTTGCAGACGACAGGATTGTATATCTAGAAATTCCCATTGTCTCAGCCCCAAATCTCCTTAAGCTGATAGGCAACTTCAGCAAAGTCTCAGGATACAAAATCAATGTGCAAAAATCACAAGCATTCTTATACACCAATAACAGACAAACAGAGAGCCAAATCATGAGTGAATTCCCATTCACAATTGCTTCAAAGAGAATAAAATACCTAGGAATCCAACTTACAAGGGACGTGAAGAACCTCTTCAAGGAGGACTACAAACCAATGCTCAATGAAATAAAAGAGGATACAAACAAATGGAAGAACATTCCATGCTCATGGGTAGGAAGAATCAATATCGTGAAAACGGCCATAATGCCCAAGGTAATTTATAGATTCAATGTCATCCCCATCAAGCTACCAATGACTTTCTTCACAGAATTGGAAAAAACTACTTTAAAGTTCATATGGAACCAAAAAAGAGCCCGCATTGCCAAGACAATCCTAAGCCAAAAGAACAAAGCTGGAGGCATCATGCTACCTGACTTCAAACTATACTACAAGGCTACAATAACCAAAACAGCATGGTACTGGTGCCAAAACAGAGATATAGATCAATGGAACAGAACAGAGCCCTCAGAAATAATGCCGCGTATATACAACTATCTGATCTCTGAAAAACTTGACAAAAACAAGCAATGGGGAAAGGATTCCCTATTTAATAAATGGTGCTGGGAAAACTGGCTAGCCATATGGAGAAAGCTGAAACTGGATCTCTTCCTTACACCTTATACAAAAATTAATTTAAGATGGATTAAAGACTTAAATGTTAGACTTGAAACCATAAAAGCCCTAGAAGGAAACCTAGGCAATACCATTCAGGACAGAGGCAGGGCAAGGACTTCATGTCTAAAACACCAAAAGCAATGGCAACAAAAGCCAAAATTGACAAATGGGATCTAATTAAACTAAAGAGCTTCTGCACAGCAAAAGAAACTACCTCTCAGAGTGAACAGGCAACCTACAGAATGGGAGAAAATTTTTGCAATGTACTCATCTGACAAAGGGCTAATATCCAGAATCTACAATGAACTCAAACAAGTTTAAAAGAAAAAAACAACCCCATCAACAAGTGGGCGAAGGAGATGAACAGACACTTCTCAAAAGAAGACATTATGCAGCCAAAAGACACATGAAAAAATGCTCATCATCACTGGTCGAGAAATGCAAATCAAAATCACAATGAGATACCATCTCACACCAGTTAGAACGGCGATCATTAAAAAGGAAAAAACAGGTGCTGGAGAGGATGTGGAGAAATATGAAGTATTTTATTTATAAGAAAGTTTAGTCGATATGCCAGATATATAATTAAATTGTAAAGCAAATTTTATTATTTTATACCTACAACTAAGTTATAAAATACTTTTAAAAAAGACTCCAGTAAGGGATATTTTGATCCCCTGTCCATAGTCACCTTCTGGAATAAAGTACTTATTAAATACTCACAAGTAATGGGAGTTCTGTTCCTAAATAGTCCCTGCTGTCATCTCCCTTTAGAGATTGCTTCAGTCAAACAAAGGCACCTCCACCAATAACAGTATACAATTCTCACTACTTGGGCCCTAGTTTCCCCTTGAGGAACATTCTGTGCTCCCTTTTTATACCCCTGGATATGAAGCCTGTTGGCTTCATATGGATATCCTTAGGAGCTTGGAGATTGATAGGCCTAAGAGTTATTCTTGTGCTCCATAGATATGTGTCAGATCCAACAGGGTGCCTTGGTGAGTGGGATGCTTCCACTGACAGTATTTCTTTTGTGGAATTGTGTGCTATTGAGTAACCAGGAAGGAGCTGACGTACTGGTTTTGCATTACTGTCAATGTTATACACAATTTTATCTTGGGTTAGAGCTATGAATATGAGGGGTTTGGTTGGCCTCTACTCACACATGTGTTCACTGCAGTGTCACCTCTGGTTTAAAATATCTGAGGGTTAAGGGGTCCTTAACTCTCTTTGTACAGTTTAACCAGTGATATCCGCAGCCCATACATTGAGCAGGCTTCATGCCATGTGTCAGGTAGTTTTCAAGCATGGTGTCATTTATCCTGTGAGCTTTCAACACTCTTGTTCCACAAAGCCAACAGAGCCTTTAATTTGATATCCTTTCTTGACTTTGATATGTATGGGGGATATTCCGGCCTCCCTAGTCAGTCTTAAGCCATGGCAGAGAAGGGATAAACATTACTTCCTGAATGAGACCACTCTTTTTGCAGTGCCCACAGCTACCCACCTGCCCTCCCTGATGATGTGTGGAAGACTAAGGTGTGGTCATCTCTGAAAAAGATTGCATTCTAAAAATGAAGTGATTTTGTCCTAAAGAATTTAAGAGATAACATGGTTGGAAGATGTTTGTTCTACATCATTATGAAATCTCAATGGTAAATTTAACACAGCAAGAATAGGAACTCTCATTCACATGTTCTTTAATATTCTTGGTAAGACATCCATCTGTGACTATTACTAAGATTATGCAGTAACAACTTTTGAGAGAGTCATTGGAAACCAGCGTTTATGGGGATGATGAAGCGCCATGAGTTTCAGCATTGGCAGTGAGTGAGTCCTGGAAGGAACTGAAAAGGCAAGAAGATCTGTATTATAGGTTTAATACAAACAGGTTCACAAGAGCCATGGCATGAATTAATGAGTAATAACTGCATTGATATTCTTTGGTCATGGTGGGAGATACACACATTTAGTGAGAAAGAACATGAATACATGGTTCTTATATTTGGATGGTAAACAATAATTTCTGTACTTTACAGATAATCTTCACATGCATTAATTGGACAATAAACAAATTCTTAAATACCTCTATTCTATCTATCCAAATCTATATCATTAAACTACTCTACATCACATGAATGCATGCATTTTATATTCGGTTTGAAAATAATTGTTTATATAGATAGGACCCCTGCAAACTCTATTTGCCCAGGGTCCTCATAAACTAGGATCGATCCTGTATGGTTGTAGCAAAGACATCTATATTAAAAGTAAGGAAAACACTTTTCTATTTCATATCCTGTAGAAAAAAAATGTATTCCAAATAGATTATACATTTTACATTTTTGGAAACACACTAGACTATCTTTATGAATCTGAGACATGAAAAAACTTTTAAAAAATATAATGTGGTGTTTGGACCACTTCCATGAGAATCTCCTATATGCTTACACTATTGTGTACATTATTTTAAAAATATTTACTTCTCCATATGCACAATGATATTTGTGTTGAAACCATAATATAGACCTTCTTACCTCTACAGTTCCCTTTACCATTTATGTAATGCTATGCTGATTACACATTTATTCCAAAGGCTGTGTCATCCACCATGAATACCAGTTTCCAATGACTTTCTCAAAAGTTGTTATTATGCTTTCTTAATAATTATTACATATGCATATCTTACTCATCCAAATGAATCAAAGGTTGACAGATATTATCTTGAGTATACACTATTTTAAGGTAAATGTGATTGATATGGATGCCCCATCCATATCCTCTAGTTAATTACTACATATTGTTTTTATTTTGTATTGATTTTTGCAGGCCTTCCTGACTACCAACAGCCAGCACTTGTGACTCTTTGTAAAGAGTTTACTCTTGTAGAAGAAAAATGCACCAACAATGTGAATGAAAAGCCAGAAATTCTAGGAAATAGAGGTCTTTCTCCATCAACACAACTAATGAGTGACATAAACTGGTATATAATTCATTACTTCTCCAGGAGAATGATTCTGAGATGTATGGTCTGCTTTACCTCCCAAATATAACTTCCTTGATAATATGCTTTTTGCTGAATTTTTCCCTTCTTACCTTAATTCCCCACTTTCCTATCATTATTTTCCTGAATAAACTACCAGCACTTAGATTCTTGTCTCAGGTTCTGGTTTTTGTGAAACCATAGTAAGACACACGGTACCATATGTGATCCTGGGAAGCAAAGCCTCAGGATTGGGTTCTAGAATTTGATCACTTTTGGGCCAGGTATTTTATTTTAAAAAGGGCCATTTTATTAAAGGTAAGGAGGTGGTAATAAACTCCACCATGATGATTTGAGAAATAGTGCAGATGAAAGAGGACACGTTGCTTTACTCGGAATCTCTAACATTGGAGGTCTGCAGGGAGAAATAAAGTTGTAAGGAGGATAGAGCTTTTTGTTGTTAACTGTTATTGGGTTCTTGAAAGAAAAAAACCAGCAACTACTGACCAAATATGAACTCAGAGCTCAGAGTCAAGGTCATAGGCTCTACAGCAAGGAGATCCTCATCTCCTGCAGCTGCAGGGAAATCTGCACAGAAAAATGCCTAAAATCTGTTTATGAGAAAAAAAGAAAAAAATGCATTTCTGGACCAATACATCTTCTACAGCAAAGCAATGGTCTTGATAGGGAAGGAGTGGTATCTGAAGTAGAGCCACCTCAGTGATTGCAACTGAAAATCTTGAACACCTCGGTTTCCATGACCTCTCTGGGCTGTCATAAGTGGCTTTCTTTCTCATGCTAGGGGATATCAAAGTACCTTTGATTGGAGACTTCAAAAAAGCAATATCTGAAGCAATGACTTGTCTTCCTCTAGATATGACTTCAACCCTGACCACTGGTACTTCTGGAGCAATAATTAGTGCCAAATCCAGCACAGAATGACATGGACATGTTAACCAAGGCTTCAGATTCCTTAGGGATGAAGATCTAGGTTACACTATAAGACAAGAAACAGACGTTAACACCTGACTTTAAGTGGAGGAATATCTAGAATATGTGGTGGCAAAGGAGGAAGATAGTAAATATCAGTTGCATCCCCAGGACAAAAACAGCAACATTTTCTATGGCTTATTCTACTAAATCTCCTAATGTAAATACATTTTTCAGAGAATTTCAATAGCAGTCGCCTAAAAAAATCAATCGGATAGAAAGAACTTAATATGGGCTATGAATGCATCTGTGTAGTTTGAGGATTCTACAAGTGCCCCATCTATGTTCACTTTAAACCTCATTTCCATGTACATCAGCTCAATTTTTAATTGCCAGCAACTGCACCTTTGTCAAAAGGAGTATCAGTCAGAGTTCAACTATAGAAGCATATATATATGTATACGTGTGTGTGTGTGTGTGTGTGTGTGTGTGTGTGTGTGTGTGTATAATTAGCATTGGCTTAGCTCACAAAATTCCAGGCTTTGGCCAGGAGACTCTGAAATGCACAGGGCAGGCAAATTCAGCAAGGAAGAACATGGCAGGCTGGAACACATGAGTGGAGTCAAAGCTCTTGCACAAGGGCAGAATTTCTTCTCTTTCATGGAAGCTTTAGGCTCACAGGTAAAGCCTTCCAACAGATTTAGTCAGGATCAGCCTGATTATCCAGGATAATCTTTACTTAAAGTCAACTAAGAGTCTGTTAAATTACATCTGCAAAATCCCTTAACAGCAGTACGTGTATTCATATTTGACTAAACAACTGGGAACTGTAGTCTAGTTAAGTCAACACATTTAAAAAATGACATTGGAGTTTTTCTGATGGAAAGAGGTCAGTCTATCTATGCATGGGGCCAGGCTGGCAAAGTCAGATGGATAACCAGTCTCTCTCAAACAGCACTCAGACAATAATCAATTAGCCTTCTAGCACCATAGGCAGAATAACTCTAAAGTCAATATTCTGTACTGACTCTCAGAGATCCTGAGTGGGATAAAGTTCCAGCTGCCTAGTGTGGTACTTGCTTGATAATTTACTGCTCCTGTCCTCCTTATATTTCCTATTATTCTACTGACTTTTCCTGTGGTCATCTTCTAAATAAACAACTTTCCCTGGAAACTGCCTCCAGGTGTCCTCTAAGGGAAGATAAACTAAGACAAAAGTAATACATTACAATATTGCTTAAGCACCATCAAGAAAATATTAACGTGTTTATTTTAAAATTTTATATAATTCTATTTAATTATTGGTATCATTCTTAAATGAAAAGGTAGTTCAGCTATATAGAAATATCAAAAAGACATTCTTAAAAAATTTTTAAGTCTGAATGATGTAAATTTTGAAGGCAAACATAATCATGCTTTATTCTTTTTCTTTTCATAATTAAATTAGTGATGTGGGTGTACATATGTTGAACATCATTGATTTTTCAAGCTGCTATACCCTGAATACATATGAGGAAAAGAGAAGGTCTTGAAAGTTAAACAGGACTTTTTACTGCAAATGCCATGTTTACATATTTACATGGGCAATTCAATTATAAATTTTCGCCATTTATTTACATATTTTTTAACTATCTGAAATATTGAGTTAGAAATAGAGTCGAATGAGAAGATGAGCAAAGGGATTGGTAATTTGATTTTGCTAGTTTCTAGAAATTGGTTTAATTTTCTATTAATAAGCAAAAATATCCCCTAAAATACTTGCAAATAACTGATATTATTTTTCCTCTTTCAACAAGCAATTGTAGTCTTTAATGTGGATTTCATTTCAACAGCTTAAGTGTTCTTTTACTAAAAGCATTTTTAAGTTACTGAAGATTTTATTGCATTATAAGTACATTTGTATTCCCTTCAACTTGAAATCTAGAC
Organism: Pongo abelii; assembly: GCF_028885655.2. Classification (NCBI taxonomy): domain Eukaryota; kingdom Metazoa; phylum Chordata; class Mammalia; order Primates; family Hominidae; genus Pongo; species Pongo abelii. Next base: position 87,739,773 of record NC_071996.2, read on the forward strand.
TACCTTCTCCAAAAATTGCCCTCATCCTTAATCTACTGCTTTTGGTAAAATGTAATTTACTGCTCTGTATAAACTGAGGATTATAGAAAAATTCAAGACATCTTCTTAACTGTACTCTCATTATTTTGTCTGCTAAAGTAAAACTAAACCAGTATGTCTACAGGTGAGGATATTAAAATAGTCATGTTCAAGATTATTAAAGTATTTGCAGTAAAATGTAGCAATTTTCCTGCATTACCTTAGTAAATTACGGGTTGTTTAATGGGTTGTTTCAGAGTAGAAAATGAAACTTATTTCTTGGAGAAATTTAATTTGTTCAATAGATGAGTATGCTTCTTGATATTGTCTTTAGGAAAAAAAAAGTATATTACAAAGAGAAAAGGTACCAAAAACCATTATTACAGAATTTTAAAGACTTTTAAAAAGCAACTCTACAGCCTTTGAATGCTATGCAAATGTTCATATAGTTATGTATTTTTTATTAGGACATCTGCTTTTTGAAAATAATAACATGTTTGAAAATAATTCAATAGAATACTGGGTCTGAGAATCTTAAGGACAAGTGTGAAATTGTTTTATCTTCATTTTCTGGGAGCTCTGGACAGCTGATAGAGACAATGTAGAGAGCATCTGCTCTGGGGGTAACTCATGGGATACTTGTCAAATTGATTGTGCTCAGAAACAATTGAGACACAAAAGAAAGAGAGCTTCTAATCACATTGCATTTACAATGTTGCTCAAATCTAGAAACTGCAATTTAGAATTAAATAGCCTGGGCATTGTAGAATTCTTAATTAACAGACTATTCCAGTAATTCATATATTTCTCACCAGGTGACTGAAATGAATTTCCACCCAGGTTTTGTTTCCTTATGTCACAAAATTTCTGACAAAATAAGCAACACATTGATGTACTAATTTTGTGATTAATTTTATAAGCACACTGCCATACCAAGGACAGGAAAATAAAAATCATTCTACTAGATTATATTCTCCTTTTAAAAGTTCATTGTCAATAATATTGGGTTTTTTTCTGTATGATTACACTATTTTTAGTTGCAAAAAATCATGGATGCTTTAAAAGGTAATTGATGGTTTCAGTGAAAAATACAAGTCATTTAGACAGTATAAAGTTATTGATAACGGAAAGAATATTGCATTTCTCCAAGTACATGTATATTTGTCAGGATATACCATTGTCTATACTTTCTTTCATTGATTCGAACTCTTTCTTGACATAAGTGTTTGAAAATAAAAGTCCATAAGCTATTAGAAGGAAACTAAAGAGTGCTAGAATGTCACAGATTCTTGTTTTTGTTATTATTAGCTATGATTAATATATTTCCCCATTCATCTTTATTCACACAGTTTAAGTTTTTACCACTGGCAATAAGAAAAAATGACAAAGAGACCCAGAATATGCCATTGTGGCATAAAAACTATTTTGAGCTGAAAACATTTGAGAATGAGCAGATGCAGAAAGAGATTTTCTCTGACCCTGTCCCCTCCCCTAGAACATCTGTCTAAAAACAAAAACTATCAGAAAAAAATTTCAACTGCCACAGTAGGGTGATTATGGTTCACAAAAATATATTGTAAAATAACTAGAAGAAGGGAATTGAAATGCTCCTACCACAATGAAATGGTAAATGCTTGAGGTGACGGACACCCCAATTACCCTACTTTGATCATTACACATTGTATGCTTGTAACAGAACATCACATGTATCCCATAAATAGATACAACAATTATGTACCCATAATAATCTAAAATAAGAGTATTAAATTCAACTGTCTTAAATTTTCCTTCAATGGAGGCTTCCTGTACTCAGGCTGAGGAAGTTCACTCCCATCACTGAAGAAAACTGGCACTCTGATGAGAAGTAGTATAAATAAACATAGTCACAAGAGTCATACCTTCCATCTACTCTCCTAAAGACCCTAATTTTTTTCCTAAAATTATTTGTTGTTCTGTAACTTCTCCTTTCCCCGCTCCTTCCGCTATTAAGATTTTATACAAATTAAATTCTAGTTACTTCTTTCAGTCACCATCTTTGCAAGCTCCTACAAACATATATGAGTAAACTTTGTTCTTTCTCCTGTTAATCTGTCTTCTGTCAGTTTAATTCTCAGATTTCAATGACAAAACCTAAGGGAGTAGAAGAATGTTTTCCCTGCCCAGTGATGACATTGACAACAAAATAATTAATCCTATATAAAACTCCAGCTTGTTTCATTTTCTCTCCACTTCATGTTCCTTCTGTTCTCTCAATTAAATATGCTTACAGACTAAACTCTAATCTTTTTTCTTTACACTTTGCTTGCTCCCTCATCAACCTAAAATATGTCATAGCAATAATATCAAGTATTATACATTATGAATTTAGTGACATCTCATAAGAGCTTTCATTTCATACACATCAACTGCAGTGAAATGAAGTACTTTGCAGGAGTATGTTTCCATGGATTGCTGAAGCAACAACATCCAGTGGCCAAACATGAAAATGATGAGGATGTAGGAAAATGTCATTGAAGTTCACTTGTATTCTCCTTTGGCTTTATTGTCATCTTTCCACAAACTTGAATGACTTAAAAGTATTTTATGGACACTTGGATTTGCATTCATAGTTTTTGTGTACAAACCCAAGGTGATATGCTCAATTTTAGGGCCAGAGCTGGAGCAAATGATTTCTAAAACATCATCAGATATTTCTGAATAAACACAATATTTTGAACAGTATTCTATGCTTCATTACTTTAGTATTGAGAATGTATTCTCTCTTGATATACCTCATCATTAATGTAACAAGAGAATTATGTCATCATATTTCACCTAATCAATCTTTTAGATTTATGGAATTAATGTTTTCATCTATCACTATCTAATCTGTACTTGCAATGCCTGTGCAGTATTAATTGCCACAGCATTGATGCTACAACCCAGGATATCATACAATACAATTAGCTCAGATTTTCTTTGCAAACTTATGCTCCACTTCTTCTGAATAAAGAAAATAGCATGCATTGACAGTGTGATTATGGTTGTTGTACTTATTACTTAAAGGCATCCTCTTTATAATTTCTTCATTTTTTGTGTGTCCAGGTATGACATCAACTAGTCAGGAGACTTCTGTGTGTGTGTGGGGTGGGGGACATGGGGGAATACTATTTTTGCTGTTGTAACATGCTACACATTATTTTGCTAGCCTTTCTTTTTCAAAGTGAGACATATAAATATTGGAAACAACAGTTACATTGGTTTTTCATAAAAGTTGATTAGCAGTGAATGAGTAAGGCAAGCCTCAAAAGAACTTAGTAGGGAAATAATAGCATCATTGAAACATTTTCAGTTGGAGGAGTCAAAATATCATATAACTTGAGTCTTAAAGTGATCATTTAGAATGATTTTTAAATTTTTTTAATTGACACATAATTATACGTATTTTGGGGATACAAGATGGTGTTGGCATACATGCATACATTGTGGAATGATCAAATCAGGTTAATTAGCATATCCCTCACCTAGAACACTTGTCATTTCTTTGCAGTAAAAACATATAAAATTCTCTCTTCTAGCTATTTTGAAATATAAAACACATTATTCTTAACTATAGTGAACTTGTTATGCCATAGAACACCAAAACTTATTGCTCCTAGGTGACTGTAACTTTGTACCCATTGGCCAACCTCTCCCCATCTCCCATCCTACAGTTCCCAGCCTCTGGTAACCACTATTATACTTTCTACTTCTATGAGATTAACTTTTTAAGATCTAGAATGAGTGAGATCATGTGATCTTCATCCTTTTTTTCTTGAACATAATGTTCTTTAGGTTCATCCATGTTGCTGAAAATAACAGAATTTAATTTGTTTTTTTTTTATAAGTGGATAGTATTCCATCATGTATATATACAACTTCTTTTTATCCATTTAATAATTGATGGATAATTAGGTTGATTCCATATCTTGGCTACTGTTAATAGTGTTGCAATAATCATAGAACTGCAGATATCTCTTCAACATACTGACTTCACTTCCTTTGGATATATACCCAACACTGAGATTGTTGGATCATATGGTAGTTCTATTTTTAATTTTTTGAGGTATCTCTCAACTGTTGTTCATAATGGCTGTACTAATTTATATTCCCAATAACAACATATGCATACCATTTTTCTCCATGTTCCTCCCAGTATTTCTTATTTTTTTGTCTTTTTTATAGTAGTTACAAATTTTGTTAGGCCACAAAACTAGTCTCAAACATTTTAAAAATAATCAAAATCATATAAGTATCTTTTCTGACCACAATGAAACAAAGTAGAAATCAAGAACAAGAGGGACTTTGGAAGCTATACAAATGCATAAAAATTAAATGATGTGTTCCTGAATAACCAATGGGTAAATAAACTAAAATGTAAATAAAAATTTTATTGAGACAGGTGAAAATGGACACACAACATGCCAAAACCTGTGGAATACAGCAAAAGTAGCTGAAAGAGCTACTTCTTGTAGCTGTTGGCTTTACAAGAAGTGAAAGGAAGACCTGAGCAAGCAAGTTAGCATACTCAGCCCACCACCTTGGGATTCTGTAGAGAGTCCTCACCAGCAAGAAGGCTCTCATTAGATGTAACCCTTAAGCCTTGGACTTCTCAGGCTCCAGAACTGTAAGAAATAAATTTATTTTCTACAAAGAACCCAGATTCAGGTATTCTTTTATATGTAAAAGAAAAGAGATAAATTAAGAAAATTTTGGTACAGAGAAGTGGTGCGCTGTGGATGTGAAAGTATGATTTAGTGACAGACAAAATTGACTCCCTATGGCTGAGGTGCTTTATATGAAAACACAATCAGGCAGTCATACTGGGTGAGGGAATGACCGTGTACTACATGTCCTCAAGATGTTGTTGTAAATGTTGTAAAAGTGTGACAGGACTTCCCTTTCTATAATCAAGCCAAACCAGTTCTTGTTTTTGGTGGCTGGATAAACTGTGGCTAGAAACCCCCAGTGCCATCAGCTATTAAAAATAAATATCTGACAGAGACTTTTGATTTTGGGCTTGTAAACCACCAAATCACAGCTCAATTATTTAGACCAATCAGAAATGAACAACCTTAACTCCTTCGTTTACATAAATTGACCTGATTAAAACCTGGGTGAGAAGTTTCCTTATTTAAGCCAGACTCTCCCTTTGTTCTTTAGTGGGTGTGCTTTCACTTGTAATGAAGTCTGTGCCTCCTCAATCTGCAGATTGTATTTTTTCTCTACAGACCTTAAGGTCTTTTGTTAACACAGATAATAAGTACCTGAAAATATGGAAGCAGCTTTGGAACTGAGTAATGGGTAGGGGCTCGAAGAATTTGGAGGAGTAGGCTAGAAAAAGCTTAGATTCTGGTGAGGGCTTAGAAAACAAGAAGATTAATGTAAACTAAAGATACAATTCTAAGCTTCACCCTCGAAGGACTGAAAGGACCCTCTATTGGCCAAAAGAACCACAGAACAACCTTAAAAATTGAATTTCTAGCCATGATAGGAAGGGACCCCAAACATGCCTCATTATACCCCCTCCCTTTTGGGTGCAACTGACCAGAATTTAGGTTAAAATAGAGATAAAAAACTGACAAAATAAACTCTTTGTGGCAATAAGATAAATTATAAATGAGACATAAGGCCATTCAAGGCAAGGTTAAGTCACATCCAACAAACAAGATCTCTTTACGTGGCTTTTGTAAGAAGTTAAACAGGTATAATGTGACCTACTTTCTAACCTGAATTTGGTATAGCATCACATGGCAGATAGCAGACCCCCCATCTTAACTCAAGCATTTCTTTTTACTGACTTCAAGTCTTCAGACAAAGCTTAACTCTTTCAACTTGCCAACTGAAAATTTATAAAACCCACCTATGACTTGTAAGTCACCACTATGAGATGTTCTGCCTTTTTAGGTCAAACCAATAAGTACCTTCCATGTATTGTTTTATTGTTTCACGCACAATTCCTGTCTCCCTAACATGTATAAAACCACACTATAACCTGACCATTGCAGGTGCACTTTCTCAGGACCTCTTGACACCGTGTTCTCTGAGCCATGGTTTCTCATATTGGCTCAAAATAAGCCTTTTTAAAATATTTTAGTTTTCTTTTGCTGTTAACACTAGGGAAATAAATATGGACAGTAAAGACCATTCTTATAGGGTTTCAGATGGAACTGAAGAAACAAGGTATTGGAAATTGGAGTAAAGGCTACCCTTGTTACAAATTGGCAAAGAGTATGGCTGCACTGTGTCTGTGCACAAGGACTTTGTGGAAGGCTGAACTTGAGAGAGAGGAATGAGTGTATCTGGAAGAAATTACTAAGAAGCAAAGTGCTCAGGCTGCTGTGTGGTTACTTCTAATTGCATGTGGTGAACTGCTAGAGCAAAAAAATTTAGAAAATTAGTGGCCTGGCCATGTTCTAGAAATTGAAAGAGCATTTTCAAGAGAGTAATCCAAAGGTGTAGATGAGTCACCACTTGTCAAAAAGCTTAGCATGGCTAAAAGAGAGTCAGGTGTAATAGTCATGACAATAGGAAAATGGACCCAAAGGCATTTCAGAAATCTTCTAGGCTGCCTTTCCCATAACAGGCCCAGAGGCCAAAGAGCATTCTGAGGACAGGTACAGGACACTGTTGCCCTGACCATATTGGGACACTGCTCCTCACATTCTGATAGCTCAGGATGGAGGCCCCTTGGCTCAAGTGAACCCAGCTTCCAAAGGCAGAAATCACAAACATTGGCAACCTCCACGTAATGCTAATTCTGCAGGCTTGCAGGAAGCAAGACTGTGAAGGCTTGGCAGCCTCCACAGATTTCACACAATATTGTCAAAACTTTGAGGCCTAGGAAGGGACTTGTTGTGGGGGCAGAGTCACTTCATAGAATGCCAGCCAGAGCAATGCTAAGTGGAAAATTGGGTTGGAGCTGCTGCAGAGGAGTCACCACCAAAGCAATGCTTATTGAAGCTGTGGGAGCAAGAACACCACTGAGACCTCAGAGGTGTAGAACTGCCAGTGTGCAATTTCAACCTGAGAGAGCTGGGTGGGTTGAGTGCAGCCAAGCCCAGGGTCATGGCTGCCCCAAACCTTGGGAGCCCAACCCTCACACCAGTGAGTAGAGGATGCCAGGTGTGGAGTCAAAGGAGATTATTATGGAGTCTGAATATCCAATATTTGCTCTGTTGGGTTTCAGACTTGCTTGGGCTATGTTGTCCCTTACCTTTTAGCCTATTTCTTTCTTTTTGAATAGAAATATGTACCCTATTCCTGTGTATCACTACCGTATCTTGAGAGAAGATAAGTTGTTTTGATTTCACGAGCCCACAGGTGAGACTCCTAGAAATTGGACTTTGAACTTAGACTTGAAATTGGTGCTGGAATAAGCTAAGATTTTGAGGCTATGACAATAGAATAAATGTATTTGTATGTGAAAAGGAAATGTTGTGGGGAGCAGGGTTAAAATGTTATGATTTGAATATTTGTTCCCTTCAAAACACATGTTGAAATTTATTCCTCAGTGTGGCAGTATTGAGAGGGGAGGCCTTTAAGAGATGATTGGCTCATGAGGGCTCTGCCTTCATGAATGGATTAGTTCATTCATAAATTACTAGATTAATGGGTTATAACAGGAGAAGACTGATGGCTTTCTAAGGAAAGAAAGAGAGACCTGAACAAGCAAGTTAGCATGCTTAACTCCCTCACCATGTGATACCCTGCATCACTTTGGGACTCTGTAGAAAGTCCCCACCAGCAAAAACGCTCTCACCAGATTGGCTCCTCCACCTTGGACTTCTCAGTTATCAGAACTATAAGAAATAAATTCATTTTCTTTATAAACTTCTCAGGTTCAGGTATTCTGTTATAGGCAACAGAAAACTAAATGACTTTCACCATTTTTATTCAACATGGTACTGGAAGTTTTAGTCAGTGCAATTAGGCAACAGAAGTGAACAAAGGTCATCCAAATTGGAAAGAAAGATGTCAAATTTTCACTGTTTGCATATAACGTAATCTTGTATATAAAAAATCCTACAGAATCTATCATAAAACTGTTAGAACACACTCATTGCCCAAAGCAATCTGCAGATTTAATGCAATCCTTATGAAAATATTCAGAAAGAACTATAATTTGAAAATGAACAGTGAAACAAACACAAAGTTCTAATTTTAATGCATATATCCTTTAAAATTCTAATAAATATAAAATAAAGAAAATTTTTCTCTGTAGGAAAATAAGAATAAAAATAAGATATATAAATAATCATTCTAGTTTGTAGATCAGTTTACCAAAATTACTTGAGAAGTCCCCTTAAAAAAGTTGTCAATTCTAGGGTTGGGAAATGGCAGAAGGCAAAGATTCTCAAGCTTTAATGTGCATAATAAACATATATAGAACATGTTAAAATATAAATTGCTAATTTCATAGCCAGACTTTCTAATTTTGCAGATCTGAGTGGAGGGCCTGTGAATATGCATTTCTAATTAGTTCCCATGAAATGCTGTGGTTGCTGGACTGGAGACAACAATTTGAGAACTACTGGTAGAGAGTGAAATGAGTTTTACACATTTCTGATTCTATCATAAATTCCACAGGCAAGGTTAACTTAGATTTATAGAAAACAATGAGGAATGAGCCAAAATTATATCCATCTATTTATCTGTCTACCTCCTAAACATACATGTATATATGTGAGTATATATGTATATTTTTTCTTTATCCAGTTTGAAATAATACAACCAAGAAACCTTTTACAATTCTTAATATCCTAAAGCATTTAAAGAGGTCTGAGTATAATTAGCTTTTTTATGAAATGTGTCCTACACACATACATGTATGCTAAAACTTCACAATGGTTATTAAAATATTCCTGAATGGCTTCACAATGGTCAGGTTGACATTAACATTAAATATATGAAGTGACATATTTTAGTAGAGTCTATAAATAAGGATATCTGAAAAAGAAAGGTGGTAGGATCTACTTGATTATGACTCCACCACTGCAATGATTATATTGATATCTATTTAATAAAGCTGATTATATATTCCAAAATGGTTATGTAGGAAAAGCATATTAACATTTAATTGATTTTGACTATATGGCACTAAAAAGAAAACCAAACTAATTTACAGTTGGTTAAAGTTTTCCAAATATTTGAGTCACAGGAAACACTGTATTTTCTATAACTTGCTAGTAATCAGTTAAATATATTAACTATGCCTTTTTGTAGCTGAATATTTGTAAATAAAACTAAAAACCAACTAACAAAAGTTCTTATATCATAAGCATGTGGTAATAATAATATAAGCTCCTTTTCAAGTTTTCTTATTATAATTCTAGAATCATTAAATGTGACCTCTGACTAGTTAACAAATATGGCTAAAAATATATTGTCAACATTCTGATAGATATATTGGATAACCCTATTTTCTCCCTAGAGCACTAGTATTTCCTGCTTACTTCAAAAAACAGCAATTCAATGTGGGGCCCCTTATGGTAATGATTTACCTGTTGATTCCAACTAATCAGAAAAAAGTAAGTGGTAGAAAGAAATTAATGTAAATATATCATTAAAATACAACATTTCAATAAAGTTAAAAATGTGGTTCTTGTTTTAAGTTTTTATTTTTTCTACATAATTTTATTTGTCGTTTCAACTTATTTTCTTTTTTTATTTGGGTAGATGTCCCATTTTTAGAGAATCATCAGGTTGCACTCTTTTGTTTGATTTATTATGCTCTTGCCATTTGAAATTTTATGTAATTTTAATACTTTTATGCATATTTATCACTTCTTTTGGCAACCAAATCATGTCATAAATCACATCTTTCTTTTTCCCCCATTCTAAGGCATCCTTTTTTCCAGAATCTGAAGACACATTCTAGTTTAAAAGAATAGCTTCAGCCATTTAAATGGGCGTAAAGCCTGTTTCAAAAATGTTATTCTTGGTTCTGTGTAAACTGCCAAAATGTAAATCCATTTTGTTTAACATGTTATCAACTTAACAGATGGCATTCACGTGTGGGCATCCAAACGACCACATATGAGCATCAAGTATGTACGTCTGAGAATGAAACTTTGGGCCAAAATACTGAGGTTGTTATCTTTCTTGGATTTCTGCACTTCATCGCCAATGAATTTGTCAAATCAGGAGCAGTAAAGAGGTGAACAAATTTCTTCACAGTAAGCAGCGTAATATGGAAAATCTGTAACTGATCTCACATTCTTCACCAACATGCATATTTTTTTAAAATCTTTTTTAAAAAACATCTTGGTATAAAGACCTGTTTAGAAGTGGAATTTGTTCATAAAAGTCAAATGATTTTATTGAGAAGAAAATTGAATGTCTCCTATGTGGCATATAAGAGTTGTAAGACAGTTTTCAAATAATATATAAAAATGTCAGTTTTTGTTGCCTGTATATGATATTTTTAAAATATGAGTTTTATTTATAAAAACACAGCAGAAAGATCATAACTTAAGTATATATTTTAATGAAAATATATTTGACTTTAATAGATATTTTTAAGATGGCTTGAAAGTAGAACTTTTTCACTTCTGTTTTTTATAAATGAGGAAATTTGAGACTCAAAATGCTAAGAAAATGTTTCAAACCCTTTTGTGAAATAGGGAAATTTTTAGGCTATTACACCTGGTTTAGGATTCCTAAAATAATATATTTTCCACTATTATTTGAATGACTAAAACTTACTGGACCTCTACTTTGGAGGGTGCTGAGTACAGGCAGGCTGTAAACAATTCATTTTCATACAGACGACTAATACATGACACTAGATAATAGATAAAGACTGATGGCCATAGATTCAGAATGTCTTGGGTCATATCCCAGCTCTGCCATATAGTAGCTTTGTAACTTTCCACAATTTAATTTGTTTCTATGTGCTTCCATTTCCTTATCTGTTCAAAAGAATTTTAGAAGCAATTGCTTCATAAAGTTATGAAAGCATTAAATAATCATATGTATTAGAATTATATACTATACTGCCCAGAAAAAATAAACATTCAATATATATTATCCATCATTATCATTTACCACTGGGCTAAACATGAAACCATTATTTCCAGTTCACAGAATAGGAAACTGAGGTATGGAGGTTAAATGATTCATCCAATGACACAGAACTATTAATTGCTGGAGCATAATTTTAACTATAAAATATCTGACTGCAGAGATTATTCTCTATCTGCCCCTTCAACTACAAGATTGGACTTTTCTGCAATCCACCTCAGTCTATTTGTATGGAGCCAGAGAAGCCAGTAAGTACAAACTCACAAGTGATTCAAAGTGAATTTGCCTGGGTCTTGTCCCAGACTGTGGTAGATGCAGAGGTTCAAGGTCAGAAGCTGCAAAAATGGGGATAAATATTACTCAAATCATGCTGCTTTTGTTGTCTGTCACATTAAATCCATTCAGTTGTCTGCTCAAGGCCTAGATTAAGTAGTATACAATGAAGTTGACAATTTAGTATGCCTAAAATAGAAGATTCCATGCAAAAGACATGTGAGGATTAATAACCTTCTACTATTTTATAACCACAAAACTAGGACAATAAGGATTGTCAAAGATTAATTTTTTCTAAATAGAAATGTTTATAATTGTATACAAAATTATAGCAAAGTATTAAATTATAATGATTTCTGGCCAAATAAATATATAACTATATCTTACATAATACATACTAAATCATGTAAAAACTAAAAGAAATGCTCTAGTAAAGAGATTTCTGTAAAGATAAATGTATTGACTAATATAATTGCATAATCTAGAAAATTTTTATTGCAACCTTATCTGTAGTGGGACTCATTTGGAGGTACCTATCTACCAAGAAGAAAATGAATGAAGAATTTCATTATAATTTTCTGTAATAGTAAAATTAAATGTATCAATGTGCATGCCATACAAACAGAATATTAAACCAAGAAAATTAATAATTTGATACTGCTCAATTAAAGTTATAAAATAAAAAATATACTTTTACAAATATATAAATAACAAATATAATGATATTATTGGAAATAATATATAACAAACTTCAAAGCAGTGGTTATGTTTTGGGGAAGTTAGTGAAATATAATGAGGGTAAAATACATTGTGAAGTAAACCTTATTCTTGATATTGTGTGCTGTAATATAAACTGATATAAAACAAATATGGCAAAATGTTAATATTAATACATCTAAATGTTTCATACATGTTTATTTTTTGTCTTATATTCTGTAGTTTTGCTATAGGTTTGTGATATTACTAATAAAATATTTAAAATATTGCTTATAACCCAAGTGATACATAACTACACTTGGATATTTCAATAAATATGTTGGATATTATTTGGTTTCAGTGATTTCTTCTAAACTTGCTCTGATAAACTTTTCTTGTACACTTTCCCTGATTTTCTGTCTCTGAAAAAGGTAAAATGAATTTTGCGTGAATCTTTTGAAAAACTGTATTTTCTTCAAAAGTCAGAATTCCTTTTAGCTTGAATTCCCCAGATGATTTCCCCTGCACTTGATTTTGTGTTTCCTGTGTACTAGTCATTTTTATAGCACCAGTATTCATTACGTTGATCTCCGAACATGTTATAGCACAGTTTTTTTTAAAGCAGTTTGTGTTGGCATTCAGGCAAACAGAAAGAATTCCCTTGGGCTCTTCCCTCTATTCCCTTGCAGCACAAGAAAATAAAAATTTCTCACTTTTTAATAAATACTTTTATTAGAACCATGTGGAAGAGAGATTATATTGTTTTCTTAATTCCAAAGGGCAGAATTAGGGCCAATGTTTATAACTTCCAGCAAAACAATTTTTTGTTCATTATGAGAAAGAACTTTTTGCAATTATATGACCGAAGATTGTAATTGGTTTTATTTGAAGCGTTGAAGTTTCTGTTATTAAGAAAGAGATGGAATGACAGCTCCTTCCTTCATTCCACTTCCTGCTCCCATACACACACACCACTCACAACGACACACTTCTGGGATGCTGTAGAAGTCGCTCCTGTATTACAGACTAGGCACAATGATTTCTAAACTGCTTCTAAATATATAATCTATTTTACAACTACAGCTATTAGATACCAATGCAACAGTTAATTTTCAAAAACATAAGAAAAAACACTAATTAATAGGGGCTTTTGCTATATACTATTTTGATTTAATTATAGAAAAATTTATTATCACCTTATATTACTGGACATGACATGTTTTCACTTCTTTAGCTTTGACAATATATATCTTTATCACCTCTATTTGTAAAAAAAAAATTGATGATCTCTTTTACAACAACTGTTACTCTATTATATAAGTTAATATTCTGAACACAGCCATACTTCAGAGATGTTAAAGTCAGTTCCAGACCACCACGATACACCAAATATCACAATAAAGTGAGGCACAGAAATATTTTGGTTTTCTGATGCATATAAAAGTTATGTTCATACTATACTGTAGTCTACTGTAGTTATGTTGAAAGACAGTGTTATGTTGAAAAATGTATACATATTAATTTTAAAATATTTTGTTGCCAAAAAATGCCAACAATCATCTCAGCCTTTAGCAAACTGTACATATTTTACTCATGGAGGATCTTGTCTCAGTGTTGATGGCTGCTGACTGATCTTGCTGGTGGTTGCAGAAGGTTGGGTGGCTGTGGCAATATCTTAACATGAGACAACTAGAAAATTTTTTACACCAATTGACTCTGCCCATCATGAAAGATTTCTCTGTAGCATGTAATGCTGGTTGATAGCATTTAACTCACAGTAAAAGTTCTTTCAAAATTAGAGTGAATTCTTCCCATTTTTGCTGCTGCTTTAGCAGCTAAGTTTAGGTAACAATCTAAAGCTTTTGTTGTCATTTCAACAATGTTCACAGTTTCTTTACCATCTTAAGAAACTACTTTTTTTTTTTTTTTGCACATCCAAAGGAAGCAATACCTCTTCTGTTCAAGGTTGATCATGAGATTGCAACAATTCAGTCACATATTTAGCCTACACTTCTAAAGTGATATTTTGAAAGGAATTTTTTTTTTCTCTGAGAAGTAGATTTCCACAGTGGTTTTAAAATATTCAGTAAATTATGCTGTAAACAGATGTGCTGTCTTCCAAGCTTTGCTTTTCCATTTATATATCACATGCAGAGTAAATTTAGCAGAATTATTTAGAGGTTTGGAATTTGGGAGACTATTAGTGAGCATTGCATTCAACTTACAGTCATCAGCTACATTACGCCCTAACAGAAAGTCAACATGTCCTTCGAAGCTTTGAAGTCAGGCATTGGCTTCTCCTCTTTAGCTATAAAAATTCTGGAAAACATCTTTTTCCAACATAAGGCTGTTTTATCAACATTGAAAATCAGTTGTTTTTTGTAGCCACCTTCATCAATGATCTTAGCTAGTTCTTCTAGATAACTTGCTGTAGCTTCTACATCAGCACTTGTTGCTTTATCTTACATTTTATGTTACGGAGAAGGCTTCTTTCCTTACATCTCACAAACCAACCCTTTCTAACTTCAAACTTTCCTTCTGCAGCTTTCTTACCTCTCTCAGCCTTCACAGAATTGAAGACAGTTAGAGCCTTTCTGTGGATTAGGCTTTGGCTTAAGGAAATGTTGTGGCTGGTTTGATCTTCTAACCAGAGGATGAATTTTCTTCATATCAGCAATAAGGTTGTTTTATTTTCTTATTCTTGTGTTCCCTGAAGTAGCATTTTAAATTTCCTTCAATAATTTTCTTTTGCATTTGCAACTTAGCTAACTGGTGTAAGAGCCCTACCTACCTTCCAGACTATCTTGACTTTCTACATCCCTTCTTCACTAAGCTTAGTCATTTCTGGGTTTTGATTTAAAGTGAGAAATGGGACTCTTCTTTTCACAGGAAGACTTAGAAGGCACTGTAGGAGTCAAGTGTGGTGGCTCACGCCTGTAATCCCAGCACTTTAGGAGGCCAAGGCAGGAGAGTCACTTAAGGCCAGGAGCTCCAGATCAGCCTGGGCAACATAGTGAGACCTTGTCTCTACAAAGGATACAAAATAAGCCAGGCATGGTGGTGTGTGCCTGTAGTCCCAGCTACTTGGGAGGCTTAGGTGAGAGGATCGCTTGAGCCCAGAATCTTGAGGCTATAGTGAGCCATGATCATGTCACTGCACTCAGCCTGGAGAACTGAGTTAGACCCATTCTGAGAAAAAAAAGAAAAAAGAAAAAAAGAAACCATTGTAGGGTTATTAGTTGGTGTGATTTCAATATTGTTGTATCTCAGGATATAGGGAAACCCCAAAAAAGGGAGAGGAGATAAGGGAATGGCTGATTGATGGAGCAGGCAGAAAACACACAGTATTTACGGATTAAGTTCTCCATCTTATTGGGTGTAGTTCATGACACCCCAAAACAATTCCAATAGTAACATCAAAGATTATTGATCACAGATCACCATAACAGATATAATAATAGTAATAATAGTTTGAAATATCACAAGAACTACCAAAATGTGACACATACACACAAAGTGGGCACATGCTGTTGGAAAAATGGAGACCATAGACTTGCCAGACATAGACTTGCCATAAATCTTCAATTTCTTAAAAATGCACTATTTGTGAAGCACAATGAAGTGAAGCACAGTACATTGAGGTATGCCTGTATTAATCCCCATAAACCAATTCTAAATCATTTTGTTATCAGACACATGGATTAAAGACTCCCATAATGTTTTTTTCTTCCATGTCATTGAACATATCACATTTATCCTCAGTGAGCATTAATGTATTCCTTAGTATGTTTTTATTTCTAGTCTTGAAAAATTTCTTATGTAATATCTTTGTTTGTAAGGCTTCCAGATGAATAAGTGAGTGAATGAATTAATAAATGGGCAACATGTCAAATGTTAAGAACATAGTCACAAGGCTGACTTCAAATCCCAGATCTGCTACTGTTGATGGCTGTTGTGAAAACTTGGTCCTTGTCTTCTCAGTTTAAAAATTCCAAAGAATTTAGACAAGAGACACACAGCAAAGGAGACGAAGCATAGAACAATTTATTGCAAAGGAGAAAGAATACTCTGAGTGTTGGCTGCAGAATAGACAGTACACTCTGGGAGATAGTTCAGAGTGGGCTACACATGAGGATGAGACAGTATTGACTGTTACTGGGGAAACTTCCCTGATGGGAGTCTTATGTGATTATTCAGGAGGGGATGGGAAGAGGTGTTACCAGTAGGCCCGCTCTGGGTTTTCATCTGGGTGTACATGTACAGTAACTTTCCATACTATTTCGTTAATGGCATGTCTCATTAGCATCTTGAATCTCCACTCAGGAGTATGTTTTTCATTATTATAATGAGCAAAGTGTCAATCTAAGGACAGGTAAGATTAAAATGCACATGCTCTTTACAGGGGAAGTTCCCTATGGAGATAGCTGTGCCTGAATGAGCTTGACTACAATGCAAATGCTGGGGCTCATTGTGCCATGGTTGCCACATCCCAAGTACATGGTTACTTCCTTGACTACCTATCCTGTTCCACTATTAGCTAGAACATATGCAAATTATTTAAGTTCTCTAATCCTCAGTGTCCTTAACTAAACAGAACTAGTCCTTGTGCTTATCTTGTAGAACTGTGGAGTGCCTTAAATAAATATTATTAATACATGGATGATAACTGAGTAGGGTAGGCATGAAGTTTGGGAAATAAAGTTTATTTCACTCTTTCCTGGTCATCCATATAGGCTTATTAAGTCAAGTGCCTACAAAATGCAGGCTTTTACAACAGAGGTTAATATATTAAGAGTGCATAGCATAGAGGACAAACTAGAGGCAGCAACCATACACTACTTAATCTACATCCCACATCTACAAATTGGAATATCCTTTTGCCCAGATGTCCTGTTTCTGAATATAGATAGTGCTGTATACATTATAGTAGTGCTTCGCTAGAATATGGAATATGTAGGGAACCATAGTCAAGTAGTCAAGTTGGGATGGAAAGCATCACCTGAACAAACAGAATGCTCACCAGATGATGCAATCATGAATTCATCCAGATATAATGTTTGCTCTCTCTGATATCATCAGAAGTTGAGACCTGTTCCATACTGCTCTTCATTTCTTCCTACTTGTATTATACATCAAGATTGCTTATTAGAAGCAGGGACATGGGCAAGAGGAGTATTGCTTGTTTGTTTGTTTTTATTGCTTTTGTCTTGCATAAAATACAAACTAATTAAATTTAAAAAGAAAACCCCTCCTTTTCACACACCAAGTTTTCAAAACTTCCTTCTTTGAAAACACTGCATTCCAGGTCTCCCTAAAGAGTTTCAAATGCCTTATGATTTATTCTTTCTATTAAATATTAGTTAGTAATAATGCCTATAAAATGACCTAACATATAAATAGTCAAAAATAGTAACCTTCCAATATTTCAACAAAAATTTCTGCTGTAGAACTTATTACATCCTATGTTAAATTTATGAATTTCACTATGTACAACAATACTGAAATCTGTTTGTGGGATTCATCCATGGTGATCCAGAGTCCCCACACAATGAGATCCCATAAGCAAATAATGTAGTCAGACACAAAGTATGGCATGATGCTCTTTAATTCCTTTGAATTAACAAGGCATCGTACTCCATCCCACACCCATTTGTTCCTCATTTAACATGGAGTTTAGCAATGGCCCTAGCTCTTTGACATTTAGTAGCCTTCAGACTCAAATTTGCTATTTCTCCAATTACATAAATACTCGTTAGGACTTCCTTTAAAAAATACCTATCTAAGAGTCTTTACTAATGTAACTCTCCCCAAGCATCACAAACAGCCTGATTTTCCCATATATCTTTACAAACTGCAAATCCTTGTATATCTCAACCCCTTACTTCCCTGGCTTCACTTTGACACCTTAGGTCCTAGTTTTTGCTGTATCCTGTAGAATTTTCATAATATAAAGTTCAAGCTCAAACTCGCCGGTGTTTGAGCCTTCAGTTCCATCAGCATAGGTACTTGAACTAAGGACTTTAATGGTCTTTGGATCTCTTCCTCTTATCAACATCAGGTTACGTCTCCTTCTATGCCTTTGCCACATATTCTTAACTTTACCTCATGTAGTGTGAAGTACATGCTCGTGTCATGAAATGACTATGTAGAGAGTCATGGTATAACAATATCAGTTTCTTCCTGTCCAATATTCTTTTGCTTGGATGATTGCAGATAAAACATATAGTTCAAGTAATGCATGCCATCAGCTAAAATAATCTCTTATTATACTTTATTGATATATGTATGTTTATTAAACGCAAACACTATTACCTGCTAATTTACCACCTACTGGTTGAAAGATGGCAAAAGTCTTACTGTTTATTTTGTAAGACTTCATTAAGCCATTAACCTTTCACTTCTTTAGGCCACAAGGAAAAATTTCCTTACTTTAATCACTCTTGTACTAATGCTCTAAAAGCGAATATGGTGATTTGAAATATGCCTCATGAAGAGTTTATGGTAAATTATTTCCTAATGCCTATGCTTTGCAAATATTTACATAAATATGTCCATAAAATATATATTAATTTTTGAATATATATGAATATACACTGAATTTTTGCCAAAGGGTTTCTGTCTTTTGAATTGAAAATATATAAGTAAACCCTATACACAGACTGATTTTTGAAATATTTCAAGACCCTATTTTATCTTTGTTTTGCATAAATGCAGAAAGACAAGGAATAAATGAAACAAAAAAGTACTGAGATCTCAATACTCACCTCAATTAAAAAGAAAAAAAAAAGAAAACTAAATCTCTTGATTATTGTGGCCATTTTAAAAATAATATCATTTGCAGGGTGTTAAGTGATGTTTCAAAGGTAGTTACCGTGGTGAGCAATTTGCTAATATTACGGTGATATGAACTACATATGTACTATTTTGGGAAAATGATCCTATTTTTTAAACTGTCATGATTTTAGAAAATAAAATATAAAAGCTTATACTGATGGTACTGATTTAATTTGAGGAATAATAATCAAGGTCATGAATGATTTCCCTCAGATATTGAAATATTCATGTACTGTTTCATAGCTTGAGAATTAAAGTGATATACAGAATAAAAATTATAAAACTTTAAATTAAATATTATAAGTTATACAAATGGAGAAAGATTGCTTAGAAAGTTAAATGACTTTGGTTTTAAAAACAGCTTAACTATAGCCAGGCATAAAGGCACATGCCTGTAGTCTTAGCTATTCAGAGGGCTGAGATAGTAGGATCACTTGAGGCCAGAAGTTCCAGGCTGCTCTGTGATTACGCCTACGAATAGCCACTGAGCTCTAGCCTGGGCAACACAGTGAAACTTTGAACCAAAAAAGGAAAAAAAAGAAAGCCAGGCATGGTGATATACACTTGTAAACTCATCATTTTGGGAGGCCGAAGCAGAAGGATCACTTGAGGCCAGGAGGTTGAGACCAGACTGGGCAACATAGAGAGAACTCATCCCTACTAAAAATAAGAGAAATTAGCTGGGCAGGGTGGTACATACATATAGGCCCAGCTACTTGGGAGGCTGAGACAGCAGAATTGCTTGAGCCCAGGAGTTCGAGGTTGCAATGAGTTTTGATCACATCCTGTGTTTCAGCCTGGGCAACAGAGCATGACCTTATCTCTAAAAAAATAAAAATAAAAATAAATAAACAACAAAAACCCAAACTTAACTAAAATTTTATTTATCACTTATTTTAAAAATTTCAACTCATTGTAAATAAAGAATATATACTTAACGTACCTTCTTCTTATTCTTGTACCAATTATTTATTTTATGACATATTTAAGAAAATAAACAGACATCTCCATTGAGAGCTCTACATTGTTATTATAGAAGCACAATTTTGCAAAGAAGAATTATGAATATATGGCCTCAATTAATTCTAATTCAATCTGCCTGAATTTCACACTATAATTTTTAATTACTTCATTTTGCTAATTGTAAAACAAATCAGGTTTACTACTAAACAAACCAGTGGAATAAAAAAATATAAAAGATGAAGAAATTATATTCAGTGGTAATTCCACTACTGGGTATCTACAAAGGAAATAAAAATGTATTCTATCAAAGAGATACCTGCATTCATATGTATATAACAGCACTACTTGTAATAACAAAGATATGGAATCAACCTAAGTGCCCATCAATAGATGGTTGGATAAGGAAAATATGCTATATATATATATATTTTATGTATACAAAATGTTATATACATAAAACATATACATACATAAAACATATATGTTATATATATAAAAAATGTATTATATACGTGTGTGTATATATATGCGTATGTATGTAGCTATAGCATGAAATACAATTCAGCCATACAAAAGAATGTATGCACACATATATACATGTATATATGTGTGTATCTGTGTGTATGTGTGTGTATATACATGTATTGTGTATCTATACAATGAAATACGATTCAGCCATAAAAAGGATGAAATCATGTCTTTTGAAGTAACATGAATGGAAATGGAGGCCATAATCTTAAGTGCAAAACCACAGAAACAAAAAATCAAATACTGCATGTTCTCATTTTTAAGTGGGAGACAGTGTGTACACATGGACCTGGAGAGTGGAATAACAGACAATGGAGACTCAGAAGGGTGGGAGGGTAGGAAGATATGGGGGGTGAGGGATGAGAAATTACTTCATGTGTACAATGTATACTATTCTGGTGATGGCTACATTAAAACCCAGTCTTCCCCATTATGTAAATGTCTATGTAAAACGCTCTTGTTCTCCCTAAATCTATTCGAAAAAAAGAAAAAAATCTTTTCCGTCTTTTTTTTCTGACCACTCATATATTTTTCAGGCAAATTATATGGCAGTAAACATAAATGCTCTTTAAAAACATTGACAATACATCATAAACCTTATCACACAAAATTGATGCTAACAAATATATAGTATACTTGTATTTAACAGCTGCTTCACATCCTTCTCTTGGTCCTTCGTGTTTTTTTTTTGCATATTTCTATTTTAAGTAATACCTCAATGGAAATTCTTTACGTACACCTTTGAGCAGTTTTGTATAATTCTTCATTGATGTTCTAAAGATAAATTCCTGGATTTGGAAATGCTGGGTGAAAAAAGATTGTACAGACTTCTGAATTCATCCCCAGCACTTAAAGAGGGTAGAAGTCATCACTCCCATTCTTAGAACAAAAAAAATTTTTTTTGAATGAACTGAAAAACATTTTTTTCTTGGATATCTCTTAGAAATGAGCTTTCAGAGCAAAGCACTGCCGTGAAATCAGGAGACACAGTTAAATTGACAGAATCACAGCTGATTTACCTATAGTCTAAGCCACCAGAACCATAAATTGGCACAAACATTAAATGCTAGTTGCGAGGAGTTTCTGGGGGTTCATTGTGAACTAGCATGAGTGGGAAACTCCTGGGGCTGCAATCCTCAGTGCAGGAGGATATGGGACACACTTTCATGGTTTTCATGTACAGGGACCACATCTGGTCTCTTGGTGAAAATCTATAAAGGTAACCTCATGTCTCTGACAGAGTAAGAGAGAAAGTAATTGAAATAGGCCTAGAATGTTCTCCATAAAAAAGGCTTATCCTCTGGGTTGGTGGGGGCGGAACTTACCAGTGCTTTATTTCACCAAAGGGAAAAACATTTTCCTGACTTCAGCATTTTCCAGTTTTACTAAAGGGAGAGAGAAAACTACAAAATACTTCCAAAGTCACTGTCCAAGGATATGGTCTCATTTTTAAAATATGCTTTAATCATGCGATAACAGAAGATTCTCCTCCCCCGCACCCTATCCCTCCCAAAAGTAGGATCCAATATAACAATGAAGTATAAAGTACTTCGAGACTCAGACTGTACCTAAGTAAGAGATCTTCAAGAAGGTCAAAAACAACAGGAGAGACAAAACCAAGGACAAAAGAAATTTGAAGTCTCCTGCACCTATAGCTAAAAAAAAAATGAACAGCTAACTCCTAGTCATAAGTATATAAAATCTCATACTCACTCACCTCAATTCCTATTACCAGTTCAACATGTTTTGACTTTCAAACAAAACAAAACAAAATGAAAGACATGTTAAAAAGCAAGAAAACACACTCTGAAAAGACAAAACATAGATCAAAACCAGATATAGATGTGACACAGATTTTGTAATTTTCAGAGAGAAAATTGAAAATAATTATAATTAATATGTTAAAAGTTTAAGTTGAAAAGGTAGAAAGCATACAATAACACATGTGTAATGTAAGCAGAGACTGAAACTCTAAAAATAAATCAAAATCAAATGATAAAAATTAAAAACATTTAACTGAAATAAAAAATGTCTTTGATGGCCTTATTGGTAGGCTGGACATAAATGACAGCAGAATTAGTGAAGACAAAGAAATGTCAGTGGGAATTTCTGAAAATAAAATGCAAAGAACGAAACAGAACTATCAGGGGAACCAGCCCCCAATATTTCAACGTAGTTTCTTTTCTATTTTCCCTAAGTGTCAGCTGGTCTGAGAAATAAAGAGAAAGAGTACAAAAGAGAGAAATTTTACAGCTGGGCCTCCAGGGGTGACATCATATGTCAGCAGGTTCTGTGATGCCCACCTGAGCCGCAAAACCAGCAAGTTTTTATTAGGGATTTCAAAAGGGGAGGGGTGTACAAATAGGGAGTGAGTGAAAGAGATCACACGCTTCAAATGGCAATAAAAGATCACAAGGGCAGAAGGGCAGAGCAAGCTCACAAGGCCAGGGTGAAATTAGAATTACTAATGAGGTTCCATGTCCCACTGTGCACACATTGTCATTGATAAACATCTAAACAGGAAACAGGGTTCAAGAGCAGAGAACTGGTCTGACTAGAATTCACCAGGCTGGAATTTCCTAATCCTAGCAAGCCTGGGGGCACTGCAGGATACCTGGGCATATTTCATCATTTATCTCCAACTGCTTAAGGCAGACACCCCCAGAGTGGCCGTCCATAGGCCCCTTCTGGGAATGCATTCCCTCCCAGGGTTATTCCTTACTGGGAAAAGATTTCAGCGATATTTCTCCTACTCGTTTTCTGCAATAAAAAAATTTGACTCTGTTCTGCCCGGCCCCGCAGGCAGTCAGACCTTATGGTTATCTCCCTTGTTCCCTGAACATTGCTGTTATCCTGTTCTTTTTCAGGGTGAGCAGATTTCACATTGTTCAAACACACGTTTTAGAAACAATTTGTGCAGTTAACACAATCATCACAGGGTCCTGAGAGGACATACATCCTCAGCTTATGAAGATGACAAGATTAAGAGATTAAAGACAGGCATAGGAAATTATAAGAGTATTGATTGGGGAAGTGATAAATGTCCATGAAATCTTCACAATTTATGTTCAGAGATTGCAGTAAAGACAGATGTAAGAAATTATAAAAGTATTAATTTGGGGACTAATAAATGTCCATGAAATCTTCACAGTTTCTGTTCTGCCACAGCTTCAGCAGGTCCCTCCATTCGGGGTCCCTGACTTCCCACAAGACAGAACAAAAAAAATGTACAAAGCAATTTCAAAAAGCGTAATGTGTATTAGGAATACAAAAAAGAAAAAAAAAACAGAACATAATATAAAAGATATTTGACATAACGAAATGCCAAGAATCTTCCAAAATTAATGACAGACACCAAACCACAGATCCAGGAAGCTCTATTAATATGAACAACAAAAGTAGCATAAGCACCTAAAAATCTACACCTGGACATATCATATGCAAACTGTAGAAAGTCAAAGACAAAACAGAAAATTTTGGAGGGAAGCAGGAAAAACAAATAAAACCTTTACCTACTATGGAGGAGCAAGGATAATTACTTTGTATTTTATTGAATCATATTTTCTGAGAACTTTTTCAGTAAGTAATCATTTAAAGTTATTTATTCAGCTCAGGTTTCTTTGATATTTTTGAGAGTGGTAACTTTTTAGAATTCTTCTTTGTTGTTTCTTAGTTATCTTTACAAGAGTCTAAAATATTAGAATACTTTTTGATTCCTCACTTTCTCCAACACGTTGCATTCAATCGACTGGCAACTCCCAGTGGCTCAAACTTCAGATGATATTCAGAATCTGACTTATTTGGACAAGTTCCACTGCTATCAGCCTGGTCAATGCTCCCAAACTCACTCTAGCTCTCAGACTACTTATCACCCTATAATCATATCATAATGGTGTACAAAGTTCTGATACCAATAGTGTCTGTCAAATTAAAGCTTGCTATTCAGAATACATATGTATTATGATAACATCTGGACACAATATAAGTGTTTTTATTTAAAGCTAATTGAATATACGCAAATACAACCTAAAACTATATAGTTGTATGATGAGACACACACACACACAGAAACACATTGGTGAGAACACGTAATTGACACACCCAGACACAGACACATGCAGGCAGAAGCCTATTGGTGAACGTGCCATCATTATTGTGTGTGTGTGTGTATGTGGTATGTGTGAATTGGTCTTCTCTTTCTGTTTTTCATCCTGTGCCACTTTTACATTTTTCAGAATCTGTTGTAAACTTATTCCATTAATTATACAAACAAATAAGTGAATGTGGAATGTTTTGGACAAGTTCATCTGCTACATTCAAAAAGTAATTATGTTCACCATCAAGAACAGGTCAGTTGCATAAAATTTAACAATAAATGGAAAACTATCATATTAAGACAAATTATCTTTAGTAAACATATTTTCCAAATTCTCACTGCACCAAACAGAATATTTTTGCTTCAAATTTATGAAATTAGGAAGATTTCAACAGAGGTTACCCTGTTTCTTATTAAATCTCAGCTTCTGAAGCTGCTCTTCTGACCTTCATCCCTCTATTGTTTCTATTCACATTTTTCTGATATTTCAGTTATTTTATGAGTAAAAATGTTCCAATATATGTCATTCTTTCTCTGATGGTAAAATTAATATAATCATCAATCTTCCTAAGAAATTATTATTCCTGTCACTCTACTCAATAATTTCCTATGACTTTAATGTTTGACTGACAGTAGCTACATGGAGACATTATTTGTGTGTCATATGAAACTTTGTCAGAAATTATTAAAATTCTAATGGGAGTAAATTCACCTTACTGGTGAATTTTTAAAACAAACATTTTAATATGTGATGCTCAGAAAATGTATATTTTTTATTACTTCATGTCATTTATTAAAATTCATATCAGTGAAGATTAATTTTTTGTTACCAAATAGAAATTTTTAACTACATACTTACTGCCCATCACTGGTAAGCAAGAATACATATCACATGGTTACCTTCATAGGTGGCAATGTAGGAAAGTGAAAAAACAGAAACAATATTTTCTGGCTGGGCGTGGTGGTTCACTAATGTAATCCCAGCATTTTGGGAGGCTGAGGTGGGTGGATCACCTGAGGTGAGGAGTTTGAGACCAGCCCAGCCAACATGGTGAAACCCCATCTCTACTAAAAATACAAAAAATTAGCCAGGCATGGTGGTGGGCTCCTGTAGTTCCAGCTACCCAGGAGGCTGAGACAAGAGAATTGCTTGAACCTGGGAGGTGGAGGTTGCAGTGAGCGGAGATTGTACCACTGCACTCCAGCCTGGGCAATAAGAGCAAAACTCTGTCTCAAAAAAAAAAAAAAAAAAAAAAAAAAGAGTATTTTCTAAAGAATCTTAATTCCTATAATAATCTGTCATTGAAAAGTCTTGGAACTCATATAGGACCTCAGAACTTGCACAATTAAGCCTGTTACCTTATGCAAAAACTAACTTTTATATATTTCTCACAGGCACTTATATATTATCTATTTAAATACCTTCATCAGTGAACTCACTTTATCACAGGACAGCTCAGTCCATGTGCGGACACATTCTAATTTTAAGAAAATATTTCTTTTTTATGAGTTAGCCATAGTTTAATTCTATTTTTTTTTTGTCACTCTCAACATTTCTCTCCCTCTGCTTCTTTCCTCTTTCCATCCCTCCCTTTTCTTTTTCTTTCTTCTTTCTTTCTTTCTTCCTTTCTCCCCTTCCTTCCTTCCTTCGTTCCTTCCTTCCTTCCTTCTTTCCTGCCTTTCTCATTTCTTTTTCTTTGTCTTTTTTCTTTTTCTTCTTTCTTGTCCTCCTTTTTTTCTCTTTCCCTCTCTCCTTATATTTCCTTAATTCTATCTTCTTTTGACTTTCTTTTGCAAATATATACTAACTACTTCCTAAGTTCTAGGCATCGTGATAGATGCTCTGAATAATCTAATTAAAATAGAACATCTCTTTCCAAGAACATTAGTCAAATTAAGGAGACAGACAAGTGATCAGTGAAATATAATGCATTTTACAACTGCTATGTAAACACATTGGAAAGACAGTAACTCAGTTGTGGAAAGGGAAATAGGAAAAATAGCAGTTGTGTCTATGCTAAGGGTTGATACTTATTCTGGAAATATGTAGAAAAAGAAGAAAACTTATTCTAGGAACAGAGCACATCTTGTGGAAAGCCAGTAAGGAAAGGGACAAATATAGTTCCTAGATTTGCTTTTAGCAATGATGTATGGTTCCATATTTCAGTCTTCAATAATCCTATAGGCTAATGGCAAATGTATTGAGCAGAACAGATAAGAGAGCATTTTCATTATCATAGAAAGTCCCCTTGGATTGTTTTTCCCTAAAATTTATCGTTGCAATCTCTATAATCTCAATTGCCAATCAACTTTCTCAACATGCTTATACTATAATAATCAACTTACTTTCCATTACATTGTGACTTAGAATACATTGATCTCCTTATATTTATGCAATCTTCAACTTCCCTCATGCCATCTCTTGTTTTTTTTACCTCAGTATAAACATTACAGTTAATTATACTCCCAACTCAAGTATTCCTTCAACTTCCTTGTGTCCATGTATTTCTTTTTTTCTTCCCATGTGTGCTTGACAAAATGACATTGTGATTATACAACTCTCTGCTTATATGTACATTTGACCTATATAGTTGATCAAATTGGAGAAAACTATGAATCACACTAACTGCTTACACGTTAATTCTGTGATTACTAATTTCAGGTGGATCTTTTATGATGGCTCATAATCATACTCAATTATTCTAGTTTGTTCACTTTCTCATTTTCTTAGATAAGTACTTCATTTGTTCTCAAAATTTGTTCACATCTCTAATACCTCTGATCATATCTTGACTTCACTTTGAAAATTAAAAAAGAAAATGTGAAAGCTTCCTCTACTGTCTACAAATCTACCAGCCTAAAAGTTCTTCTTCCTCTTCTATTACTAAGGATTGACTCTCTGTGTTCAAACCTGTTGCCAAATAGTCCTCTTTGTTACTGGATCCCACTCTTTATCACTTACTCAAAGATTTGGACAAAACTATTCTCACCTCTCTCTCTTTCGAATTGACAATCTTTTCCTCCACTTCAGGGCATTCACATCACTATATAGTGAAATCTTGTGCTCAAAAAAAAAAGATCCACTTAGCTCCACCTTCCTCTAAAACTATTACTCCATTTCTCAATCCTGTTTCTAGTAAAACTCTTCAAAAAGATTTTCTACATTGACAGTTTTAAAATACTCTTTAATTTATCCCTAAATCCACTCCACACCACACTTACAAGGCTGCTTAAACTATCTTGTTAATGTCTTCAAAAATCTCTGTTTTTAAATCCAATAATCAATTATTAGTACTCCAGTTAGTAGACCTCATAAGAGTATTTGACACAGTTGAACAGTTTCTCTTTCTCTCTCTCTGAAATTTTGTTTCTTTTCTTTGCCTCCAGAATGGTCATTAAGATTGTTTTTTCTTTCTAATGATTTCTTCATCTTCTTTGCGGGCTCTTCTTTATCTCTCAGACCTTTAAGCTCTGCACCGTGAAGATGGAAAAAAGGGATAAGATTAAAAATAGAAGTGAGCAGAAAATAGTAAGAAATCCAAATAAATAATTTATCAAGAATCTAAGACAAACTATTGCTTAAAAGTGTAGGGATATGAACACTTTCTTCAAAACATAACCGGCAAAAGAAATAAAAAAGACAAAAAGTGAGAACCTGTAGATTAATACAGACTTAAGAGATAGATCAACAAATTGAAAAGTATGCCCTTTTTGGATTTGACTCTAAAAAATCTTAAACATTTAAGAGATAATTAGAGGATTTTGAAGTTATGTTTATAAAAGGAGAGATACAGCCAGGCACAGTGGCTTACACCTGTAATTCCAGCACTTTGGGAGGCTGAGGCAGGCAGATCATGAGGTTAGGAGTTCGAGACCAGCCTGGTCAACATAGTGAAACCCCATCTCTACTAAAAATACAAAAAAATTATCCAGGTGTGGTGTCAGGCACCTGTAATCCCAACTACTCGGGAGGCTGAAGCAGGAGAATCACCTGAACCTGGGAGGCATAGGTTGCAGTGAGCCAGCCAGGATCATGCCACTGCATTCCACCCTGAGCGACAGTGTGAGACTCCGTCTCAAAAAAAAAAAAAAAAGAAAAAGAAAAGAAAAGAGACGCATGTGAAAATATTTTCTGGTAAAATTATATAATGTCTGCAATTTACTTTAAAATAACTCAATGGAAGAAGATAGCATGTGAGGATATAAATTAAATAAGATTGATCATGAATTGGTAATTGTTGAAGGTTGGTAGTAGGGACATAAATATTTATTGAGACAGCCAAGTGGGAGTGGTTCCCTGGAGAAACTCCAAACATACCCCCCCAATGAAGTGGAGCCTTGGGAAGTTCATGATGTTTGCAGCAGGAAGGAGCATGGCATCTCCTCTTCATGTGTGGAACCTGAGATTCAAGCTGCAGGTGGGAAGTGCTCTAGCAGGGGAATCTGGCCTTGCAAGAGTGCCTGTTTCTCCCTTTTCTTCCTTTTCACCCAATAAAACCCTGCTTAACTCACCCTTTAAACCATCAGTGAGCCCAAATTTTGTGGCCATGGGACGGACAAAAATCCCATCTTCAGCTGAGCTAAGGAAAAGTCCTGTAACATTTTTGGCGCCCAACATGGGGCTGGAGAAACAGTGAGTAAAATGGGTACTCAAAACCTCTCACTGCTGCTCCTAAGCATTTTTATTCTCAGACTTCTGAGTGTGAGGGAAACATGCCCCTAAACCCCGGGGCTCCTGGGGGTCTCGGAAAAAGCCCTTTCCTTCCTTTTTCAGGAAGAACAGGTGAGTGGGGGCTCCTTGTTCCCCCTCCCCTCTGTGTGGGGGCTAAGATGCATGCCCCAAGAGTCCTGGTTTCCAGCTACCCACTGCCACAACAGCTTTCCCCTTCCCTACCCAAGGGGTTCAGCCTCATCAGACAGTAATCTTTTCTCCCAGGTGGAGGAATCACTTGCATGAGAATAATAAGAGGTTCTTCTCCAGGAATTTTTAAACCTTTTTTCTTTCTTCTTCTCCACCCCATCAGCAGTTAAGTTTCAGCAAGTTTATTTCTTTCTAGAAGATGTTTTATTTGGCTAGGAATGATAAGAATTCCTGTTTATATTCTCTGTAAAGATTTAATCATGAAAAAGGATTTGTGGGGCTAGTCTTGGGCTGTGGCCAATCTGGTGTGCTTGGCATGTCTGTATGGTTTGTGCTGCAAGCCTTTATCTTGTTTTACTTCCTGAGGGCATGGCCCGCAACTGCTTGACAATGCTTTGTTTAGTAATCCTGCCTTAGGGGATGAGCCTGCTCTCTGGTTCAATATCTGCATGTTTTCCCAGCCCTGTCTCTTAAAGAGCCCCACCCAGCAACTGGGTTTTTTTCTGCCTGTATGTGTGTGTACCGTGTTTAATGTCTTTAAAAAGAGCTCTAATTAATTTGGCCTAAAGAAAAACAAGCACTTGGATCAAATATTTTTAAAGGGAATATAAAATCTGTAGTACCTTTGAGTTCATGTGAATTTAACCTTTGAGAAATAAAAACAGCCATAAAGATTATTGGTAAAATGCAGGTTAGATGCAAGTTTTGCTAAGTGTTTTAAGGTTACAAACTGCTTTTGGGGTTTTGAGAACTATTTGACTTGCTGGCTTCACAACTGGTAAGGATTGGGAACATATAAAACTAACCAGGCCCTTACCTAAGAAGGCAAACCTCGATGGCAGTTAGCACACAATTAAAGCAACTTACCAAGTTTTACCTTAAAGTTAAAAATTGCTAGGAGTTTCTAGTATAATATGTAATTGAAACTACTGAAAATAGATTTGCATGCAAGGGGTATAAGAACAGTAAAATGTGTTTTCATGCAAAAGGTTATAAGAATGCATAGAAATGTAAACTTTTGCCTAAGGTTAAAGGATTCGTTTGAGTTAAATAGGGAAAGCTGAAGGTTCAAACAAGTGGAGGAAAAGTTGTGGAAATTAATATTGCAGAAGAGGTTCTCTCTATGAGCATATTAACTACAATCAAAAGGATTACAAAGGGTTTTTGCTTCTTTAAAATTTCTGAGTCATCATTTTGGGAAAATAAATAGTTTATGGTAATCTGGGACTCTGTTTCATAGTATCAAGTGCTTTAAACATATTTAAAAGGCTTCCCAAAATCAAACTTAAGTTTCAAAATTGTCTTTCCTGACAACTGGCTTTTCAGATGTTTGAGAAGGCCCCTGAAACATCCAGAAAATAAGAGGTAAAGAGGATTATTTGACACATTTAGGTACATGGGATTGCCAAAATAATGCTCAATTTTCTTTAGGTTTATCTTGGTGAACAATGCTAATATATGTTCCAAAATTGTATGGGATTTCTGAAATTCTAATATCTGATTATATGCTATCAATTATAATTAAGGTCTTTATGTTGTTATTGTAAACCACAGAGATAACCAAACTTCTTTGTCAATCATGTTTCTAAGTGTGTCTACCCTGGACATTTTGTTATTCACAGATAATTGTTGGCTCTTTTTAATCCTTTTCGAAAGATGGTTTATAATAAGTTATAGAACTGTAACAAGTGCTCTCAAATACAGGTTTCTGATAACTTTAGAGATGTAACATTGAAATAAAAAATGTATAGGACTCATGAAGAGCTGAAATGTTCATGAATATCAAGCAAAATAAGAATTAACTAAATGAACTGAACTCAGGAAACTGAAGAAAACCTCTTTAACCTTTGCTTGGAATGAAATATTGCTGATCCATGTTTTGTTTCTCAGAGTCAAGGAAACGTATTTGAACTATTTATGGCCTTTAATAATGAAGCAAAGTATACTCCTGTAATCAAAATTTGGAACATGTTTGTTTCTCTCTGCCAGGTTCCTATAGAATTTGGAAACTATCTGTGAACATTCTTATGGCAATATAGTTATTTTTGTACATGTTAGAAATTTTCCATAATAAGATCAAAAATAAAAAAGGGATGTTGATGAACATTTAACTGAAATATATTCAGTGACACTGAAATGTACTGTGTTTTGTCATTTTATAGCAGATAAGGGAACAGAGACATGGCTGCATTAAAGTTTGTAAGGTGTGAGTGGTAAATTAAAAAAAAGAAAGCCAAGCACAAGACATACATTCACCATGTGAATGAGGTAGTATGTACAGTCACTAAAGACTGGAACAAAAGAGATCTTAACATGTTGACTTTTGAAATGTAGAGTGAATTGTTAATGAATTAAGTGAAAAGCAATAGAAACTGGATCTTATGTGAACCAGAAAAATGCTATTCCTTACACAATTGAAGAAAAAAAGGTAAACAGAGGAGCGCTTCGATTTTTTTTTACTCATCTTCTTTCCAAAGTTTAGGGATTCTGGAATAAAAGGAATCTCCCTGACCACCCACCGACCATTTTTAGGTTGCAGTTAGGAAGGGTAACTATTATATGCATGTCACATTCATAGATATAGGGACAAGAAGAAAGATGCTGGCATGGTAGACTCAGATTTAAAAGGCTTTGGTGCCAAGAGAGTAATTATATACTCATCCACTCTTTCATTCCTGAATATAGAGCCTGGAACCTGAGGAAGAGAACAAAAATGGAAAGTTTTAAGTAGACTGTGCCTAATTTATACATCTCAAATTGATTCATTAATCACTGGATTGGACTAAATTTAACTTAAAGCAATTAAGTTATCTGTCATTAAGCAGAATGGGTGAGTCAGAAATTAGACGCCAGTTCTAAAAATAAAGAATAGCCTATTTTCTAAATCTGAATTAGTGATTGACAAGTTTACCTCCTTGAGACAATTGTAGGAACAGCTTTTGAATAGAAAGAAACAGGATGATATCTGTAAAGTACGTTTGAGCTAGGGGTTGGATCAAGACAAATATTTTGCTTAAATCAGGAAAGAATTTATCATGTTTAAGAATAGTTGGAGGCCAGGTGTGGTGGCTCATGCTGGTAATCCCAGCACTTTAGGAGGCTGAGGTGGGTGGATCCCTTGAGGTCCGGAACTGGAGACCAGCCTGGCCAGTATGGCGAAACCCCTTCTCTATTAAAAATACAAAAATTAGCCAGGCATCTTGGCGCATGCCTATAATCCCAACTACTCAGGAGGTTGAGACAGGAGAATCACTTGAACCCTGGAGGTGGAGGTTGCAGTGAGCAAAGATTGTGCCATTGCACTCCAGCCTGGGCAACAGAGTGAGACTTCATCTCAAAAAAAAAAAAAAAAAAAAAGGTAGCTGGAAAAGATCCAGTTGACAAGAGATCTTAAATATTCTGGAGAAATAAGGGATATTAGTTAATGTAAGGTCTGAGAAGCTATGAAAAAAATTACAGGAAACAGGCACGAATTTATTGCCCTTACAGGAGATGGAAGGGTGGGTTAAATCTAAGCCGTTTTGCAGAGTTGGTGGTCACGTTTGAGAGATTTCACATCTAGGGAAAATATTTGATTTGTGGTGTCCAGGAAATACAGAAGTCACCAAAGTCTATCTTAGGATACTTTAAATATCTTAGTAAAATATCTTAGATATTTTACTAATCTATCCTCTGAGAAAATTTGCTGTTAATTCTCATTAGAATAACTTGAAGTCTAAAACAAGGGTTAAGGTATTATGTGTTACTAAAACATTTAAAAAATGCATACTGACATCACAGTTTAGAGCAGTCACAATAATATTTGTGTTTTTTCTATGTGTTTTTAATAGTACAAATAATTATCTTTATCAAAGGATAGCAAACTAGGTGGAGTGGGGCTAAATAAGATAAGGCCACTGATTGTTTCTGTTAATAAAGTTTCATTGAAAGACAGCCACACTCATTTGTTTATGTATTAGTTTGGGCTGTTTTTACCATATGGCAGAAGAACTGTATAGTTCCAAAGATATTGCATGGCCAGCAAAGCATAAAATATTTTCTATCTGGCATGTAAAAAGTTTGCCAACCACTGCTCTACATTCAATTTTTCTTGCTTTTTAATATAGATTTGTATCACTTACATTTTCATAAATATACTTTAATTTGACTGTATTAGATTTTATTATATATAGTTTAGTTATTTTATGAATCTTAGGGATATAACTTATTTTAAATATTTTATAGTTTATTTATTCATGATATTTGGTCTAACTTTTATATTTTCTCAGGAATAGTTTCTGAGAATAATAATCACTAAAACAAAGAGCATAATCACATAAAGTTTCTGGGTACATATTAATAAATTGATTCCTCATATATTGTACAAGTATGCATATACCCATCAGCAGTCATACAAAATATTCAAAAGCCATATGCATTGTTTTCAGCAATTAGTAATATTATAAATTTTTATATTTTAAATTATCTACACCATATTATGTTTAATAAAATTAAACCTTAAAATTAAACAAAATTATTTTTATTAAGCATGATATGGTTCAAATAATGTAAAAATATCTAAGACGGAACATCATAAAACAAAATATTTATGTAACTTTAATGACTTTTTAAAATATATTGGGTGACCATTTAGTATTCACTAATATTTTACTTTGGTTCATGCACTTTCCTGGTCTTTGATTATTATTTTATTTGGTTTATATTCTACAAAAATACCCAAAATAAATTATCTATAATTTTCTGTTTTCATTTCTTTCCTCTGGAGTCAAAGCTTGAATGTAAATTTGAAGCAATCTTAATTTTAGAAAAACTTAAATTTCTATAATTTCATTGTACATTTTCCACAATTTTGTTAACCAAACCTTATTTGAAATCTTTAAAATAATGAATCAGAATGTTTTCTTGAGTCTTTCTAAAGTATTCAAACTCAGTTTCCATAGAAACAAAACTTTTTAAACCTCATTGATATAAAATGGCTTACATATCATTTAATTATCATGTATAATTGCGTGTATATTTGAGATCAAATCTAACTCCTGAAAAACATACCATTTAATGAAACATTCTATTGCTTAACCTATTTACCATGGTTATTCTGCAGCACTGGGCATCAATAACTATGTTTTACAATTGAAACAGTAGGCTGTACATTGATTACTTTTTTATGTAAGGAAATAAAAAGTGTATCACTTACACTAAGCTTCAGTCTAATTGTATTGCTTTTATTGCCAAAAATTGTATATTTTGACTATTATTAGCTATTATTTAGTTATTTGTATGTATCTATGTATTCACTGTACCCACTTTTATTAGGGCCTTAACTTAACATCAATGTGTAATTTCCTCTATTTAAGCTCCTAGAATTACTAAAATGTGATATCCATGTTCTGATCTTTGAAAGTTTTCTGTCTTGAATTCTATTCTGTCTGATGCTAAAATTACTACTGTTCTATCAGATTACAAATAGTGGAAAAAATAGAGTTTTAAAATATTCTATTTGATATTATGATTACTGAATTTTCTAGGTTATCTTTATTGCTTTAGTTTTCTGTTCACTTCAGAATTTCTCTTGAAAGTACTATATTAATTTTTAAATTTTATATTGGCTAAAATCCTATACTTTTAATAGACAAATTTAACTCATATGTATTTATAGTGTTTACTGATACAATAAATTGAATTATATCACTTTTATGTTTTTATTTTGCTCGACTCCTTTTTTTGAGATATGTTTTACTAGATTTATCTTGCTTTGTTTGTCTACATATTGCTGTTTTCCTCAAGTGGTTGTAGAAATGCATATGATTTCTCCTCTTTAGTTGGTTGTTTTTGGCAACTTAAGACATACATTTTAACTTGTTTCTTTAGCAGTCTATAGAATTAATGTATATGTGTCCTCCCTACATATAATACTAGTAAAGAACATTAGCAACATTTTTAGAAAAATATTGGCCTCTTTGTCCTACTCATTCCCATTCTGAGGTCATCTGGTATTTTATCATAAAATTATTGCTTTTATAAAAAAATTAACAATTAGGTAGGCTTAACAGCTTATTTTCTCACCATTATTTCTTGTACCTCAGGTTTTTTTTAATACTTTCTAAAGTATCTTACTTAATTATAATATGATACGATGAAAAATATTATTACACAAATGTTTTTAAAATATGAAAATCGATGTATAATCACTCTTAGTCAAATGAAACTAAGAATCCATTGGGGTTGAGTATATGAGTAGTATACTAAACTGCATATATTTGTATGTTTGCACACATTTATCTGTATTTTTAAATAATGCATGTACAGTAGTGTATACTTAAGAATAATAGCAAAATAACAATAGTTGTCAAATATGTTACGCTAAAATCCTTGACTAAAAGATCTAGAGAAATGGAATAAATCCATGTTTCAATATTGTTCAAAACTCTCATAACTGTACTAGATAAATTTGATGGGTTTTCCTTTAACTTAATGCATTTGGGTATTGTCATACATATTTTAAATTTATTTGTAAAATATTAATTCTATCCATGTTTATCTAAGATTATGTAATTTCTTGGGAATTTTGAAAACATATCAATATTGACAGAGAGTTAATCTAAATATGTATCCAAATTCACTATTACATGTAACATAAAGTCACATTAGGTCAAGCACGTACTGTTGAAATTATACAAGAGACATGATAAAACGCCTATCTCTGGGAAATATTGGCAATACGTTATTTTAATTTCAATTTTTCATAGAAAAGATAAAACCACATTAAAAGGCAATTTAAATACAGTTTATTTTAAATTCTGTATAATTTTATTGAATGTTAAGATACAAAACTTTCAACGTCAAAAGCCCTCTCTCTTTACATGATTGTAAAACTTAATAGTTCAGATAAGATACCATTTTCTAAACATTTTTATCTTTCTGAGAAAGAAAATGAGTAAGGGAATTTTAATCAAGGGAATTGCCTAAATAAGAGATAAATGACATAGACAAGAGAATATCTATAGACCTGGTTTAAAAGTAGGATCATTGGAAATCTTTAATATTCACATATATATTAAATCGTATAATAATATTATTAAATAATTAAAATGACTACACTAGAATATTAAAAATGTTGTACATACATAATAGGACAGGAGCAGGAGACATTTATGTGATGTGTAACTTTTGTTAAAGGGTGTTTTAGAATGAAGAATAAATCTCGATCATTATCCATTCTGCACTGCTGAAAATTTGAGTGAGGTCTACCTCCTTTGCATGTTGATATCAATAGATGCAGAGAAAATGGGCTTACAAGCACTAGAAGTTGGTAAAGATTTCAACCAACACATAATGTGGTATCATAAACTACTTGATAAGCACCCTAAAGTACATATGAATAGCCTAGGATTTCTTTTTATTCAGAAGAGAGGAGCTTCTATTCTATTCCATTCTTGAGAATATATCTATGTTCAGATATACAAGAATTTTGGTTAATCGACGTCTTTACTACCCAATGACATTGCCAAGGGAGATTTCAAAGTCGTTAGAACAATGATGAAATAGACAGAATTACTTTTAATGATAGTGGCACTTTGTTGGTGTGCACATGATAAAAGAGCTTATGACACCAAATTTAGCGCCTAAATCACACGTGCAGTCTTTTGGTATTTAACAGCTATTGAGAGTTTAATTATGCAAACAATGTGAAATTGGTCTAGAGTTTCAGATAAATTTTAAATCATGTTCTCAAAATTCAATTGCAAACAGGAAGCCACTGATTATCCACCAGTGGCAATCAATCTTTTTTGTGTTTTTGACACAATTTTGAATACAATAATATTAATGGCATAATTGAAGAAATTAAAAGATTCAAAGGCAACTCAAAAAGAGTTAGCATTAATTACAGTAAAATTAACTATTAAAGTATAAAAATATATTATAGTGTCTACCAACACATCTAAGTTAACGCACTATATGTACTTGGTTGTCCTTCAACATTTTTATGTCACTGCTTGAATTAAATCATTAACTTGCCTTATTTCCTTAATGCAAAACTGGACTTCAGATTGAGAAAGCTTGTTTTCCTGATTAAGCAGGATTTCTAAATGATCATGAACAAAGATAAAAATAACCAAAGTCAGCTGCCTTATTTATTCCTCACATTTTCTTGAACATTCTTTTGAGAGTTAATATAAATGTTAGTGCAAGGAGCAGTACCCATCTAAATAGAGTGATTTGAAGTGAAGTGATACATCTGCCCAAAAACATGTCCCAACTTTTGTTTTCTGATAGTTTAATTGCTTTTTAATACTTTGAAATGTGAGAAAACTACTACGAACTAGTTTCAAAGGTTAGATAGATCAGAAAAAAACATGGGGGAAGGAGGCAGGACTTAACTATTTTAACTGACATGATATAAAAAGAAAAAGTT
This sequence comes from Pongo abelii, assembly GCF_028885655.2. NCBI lineage: Eukaryota > Metazoa > Chordata > Mammalia > Primates > Hominidae > Pongo > Pongo abelii. The sequence goes on from NC_071996.2 coordinate 87,777,498, forward strand.
ACCTAATATCTGTTTTGCAAAACCCTGTATTTTATAACATTGGACACTGATAGTAATGACTTATGGAAAAAATAGCATTAAATGCACACTGTTCCAAAATAATTAAACTTTTTAACTAGAGTGCTAATATAAGAAATAATAAGTCAAGTAAACTATTGATAAAATTTTAAGACTTCTTAAATTCTAATTAATTAATAGAAAATTAAGAACTTTACCTATTAAAGTTTAGGGAAAATGAGAAATGAAGAAGGGGAAATAATAAATAATTGAGGTTGCTCAATTACCGGGACAAGGATAAATAGGTAAAATCAGCAAGAATCACGAATTAAACATTTACAAAACAAAATAAACCAAGATGAAGGATATAGAGTGATTGGGATTGTGTTTAATACTGTGTTTCTCTGGAGAGTGATGTGTTCAGCTACACTAGAGTATTTTATCTTCAGCTGCTGGTTCCTGATTGCACAAAATGTTAACATGGTAGTATGTGAAACACCAGGACTTTTGAATTATTCTAATATTTTCTTAATATAAATTGAGTATGAGCAATTTAATGTTGACCTACATTAAAATAGACGATAGGATTTATTTAAAAAATTAGTCAAAGTCGAGGCATACGTGCTTGTAATTCTGATAATGCCAAATTCCTTACTATTATTTTTGTATCAAGATTTCCTCTAGCAATATATGATAATGCCATTTTCAACCTTGACAAGAATGTACTATAAGCTTTCAATAGCTTTATTTTATTTTTTATTTTTTTGAGAGAGAGTCTTGCTCTGTCATCCAAGACTGGATTGCAGTGTCGCAGTCTTGGCTCACTGCAAACTCTGCCTCTCGAGTTCAAGTGATTTTTCTGCCTCAGCCTCCCAAGTAGCTGGGATTACAGGTGCCCACCACCACGCCCATATATTTTTTTTTTTTTTGTATTTTTAGTAGAGATGGGGTTTCATGATGTTGCCCAGGCTGGTCTCAAACTCCTGGCCTCAAGTGATCCGCCTGCCTCTAACTCCCAAAGTGCTGGGATTACAGGTGTGAGCCACCGCACCTGGCCTCAAGCTTTCAACACCTTTATACTTTAAGAATGCTTTTGCTGAATATAAAATACAAAATCCTCAAGTTATGCTTTCTTTCTTTGATGATCTAGTAGATATTGCTACACTAATTTCTGAAGATAAATGATTCGTAGGAGAAAGCTGAAACCAGACTGCTTCCTTTTGTAGGTGATTTTTTATTCATATTAGTAGAGCTATTCAAAATTTATTTGTTTACATTTGCTTGTGTGTCTATAAATGCCATCTGTGACTAGAGACAGCTATTGAATAAATGGTGCTGGAAAATATGGATAGGAACACTTTTGAAAAATCCTTAAGTATTTACAAAGAACATGTTAGAACTTATAAGTGAGTTAATCGAAGTGGCAAGATGTAAGATTAATATATAAAATTTAGTCATTCTATTTACTAGCAATACACATTTGAAAATTGAAATAAAAATAGGACATATAATAGAACCAAAAATATGCAATTTTATGGATGGACTTGTTTAACATCCTTAAAAAGGAAAAAAAGAAACACTAGGCTTCATATTGAGCAAATTTGTCTAATGTCCTTAATATATTACTGTACTTCACATTGAATAAGTTTTACCCTCCTAATTGGAAAAAAAATTCTAGAGCATTGTAAAGAAGGGGAAATATAACCAAAAGTCAATTGTCATATTTTATTCTTAATTTTTTTTTTTAGTATAAAAGCAAACATCACTGCAAGGCACAGTAGCAAACAGGGTGATTGAAATGATGTGAATTGACAATACCTGAGAGATAAATAGGCCTAGGCACATGTCTTAAACTTGATTTTTCTGATAGTCTTATTGCTGCTTAGTTTGTTGGTGAAGTTGTTGAAGGCCTACATTAAATGAGAATGTGCAATTTAGAAAGTATATTGTGAGAATTTTTTTTTTTTTTTTTGCAAACTAAGCTTGAGAGTAAAATAAAACAAAAACCTAAAAAGAAGATATAGGACTTGATTTTTAGCAATGTGAGATTGAAAACAAACACAAAAACAAAAAAAGTCTGTATTTTTAAGTAACATGAAAAGTCATAGTGCACTTGTCATATAGGAGAAGAGAGTAAAGATGATAATGATGCATACATAGTTGCTTTTCAGTGGAGCTTTTTTTCTCTGAAGTCTAGGAATAGTTCCTTATGTCTTTTTCTCTATTAAACTTTAACCCTTATAAATAGACATATTATCTTGGGAGAGGGAGAGGAAGGCTGTGAAGATCCAGCACACTTTAATGTGATTACTTTCTGTTAATAAATTTGGCTTTTCAATTCTTTTCCTGGTTGTTCTCTAATGCCTTCAATAGGCAGGGCTTTTGTTCAAATAGTGATTTATTTTTGTTGTTTTATTAGTTATTTGTTGCTATTGTTATGGTAATTTATCAAGTTTCCTATAGTTCTTTTTGCAGGTGAGTCTAGTATCTGCCAACATAGATATCATAGAAGCATCATTCCATTAGCTATATTAAATTCATAGAAAAACATTTGATCATGACACTCATCTGTTAGATGGGTGTATTTCTTCTGATAAACGTTCTTCATCTATTAATAGTCTTTGATACTTTTCAATTTACACTTTTGTGGTGAATCCTTGTATGATATGATGCTATACCAGTTCCTTTTGTTATTATTTTTAATTGAATTACTTGGATTTTTTTCTAAATCAATGATTTGCTAGAATATCCCGGTTTGGGAGGCAGCGAGATATTAGGCACTGTCCTAAGATGATTTGTTTTCACCAAACAAAGAAATCACTTATCTGGAGCCACAGACTTTACTGCTTTCTGCAAGTGAAACCAATCTAATAGTCCCATAGACAGTTTTTTTGTTTTGTTTTATAAATGTAGAAGTTGACCCTTTAGGTTTTAAAGCCATCAAAAAGTGGGCTGAAGACATGAATAGAAAATTCTCAAATGAAGATACACAAATGGCCAGCAAACATATGAAAAAATGCTGAACATCACTAATGATCATGGAAATACAAGATATACAAATCAAAACCACAATGCAATACCACCTTACTCTTGCTAGAATGGCCATAATAAAAAAAAACAAAAAATAATAGATGTTGGTGTGGATTTGGTGAAAAGAAACACTTTTACACTGCTGGTGAGAATGTAAACTGGTACAATCAATGAATGGATAAATGAACATATATATGTGTGTATATATATATATACACATATATACACATACACACATACATAATGAAATACCACTCAGCCATAAAAAAGGATGAATTAATGGCATTCACAGTAACCTGGATGGGATTGGAGACTATTATTATAATTGAAGTAACTCAGGAATGGAAAACCAAACATCGTATGTTCCCACTCATAAGTGGGAGCTAAGCTATGAGGACCCAAGGGCATAGAATGACACGGTGGACTTTGGGGACTCAGGAGGAAAGGGCTGGAAGGGGGTGAGAGATAAAAGACTACAAATTAGGTTCAGTGTATACTGCTCTGGAGATGGGTGCACCAAAATCTCATAAATCACCACTAAAGAACTTACTCATGTAACCAAATACCACCTGTTTGCCCAAAAAACCAATGGAAAATTTTTTTAAAGAAATTTACATTTATTTTATCTGAGTTCCTTCTTCATGAAAGGTCCCCTAGTTTTCTCAGAAAGTGTCAAAGAACTGACACTCACCAGATCATCACATCCAGATAATGCGATGCGGGAATCCTCATTCATCATGTTTGCTTCCTTGCCCCTCTTGAGTTTCTGTTTTTCTACACATTGTTATATTTCTTCCCTCCTATATAAACCCCTAACTTTAGTTGGTCGGGGGATGGACTTGAGACTCATCTCCCATCTCCATGGCTGCAGCACCAAATTAGTCTTCTTCCTTGGCAACAATCATCATCTCAATGATTGGCATTCTTTGTGGCGAGCTGCCCGAACCCCTGGTATTTTGGTAATACAGTATAGTTTGTCTATATTCTTACATAAATTCGTTTCCTATAATAAATTGAATCCCATCAAGTTTGTAGAATACTCACATCAACCCTGTTCACCCCACTTCTAAAAATCAACTGTGGCAAAAAAGTTATCTGTCTTTCCACATTAGACAATGCACAGTTTATTTAGGAAGTATATCTGTTGCTGACTGGGAGGTCTTTGATATCTGCCACTGCATGACATTTTCATCAAGATTGTTCTGTGAGGTTACTTTCATTCCACTTACTATTTTATAATTTCTTCCTGATCTTGTATCTTTTTGATAGGATTTACATGTTGCAATCTCAAATTGTACCTCTTTCTAGTTTTATTGAAAAAGTATGTTGAGGATGCTTGTTTATGTTCACGTAATAATTCCCTTTTTGGGCATAATTTCCATAAGAGATAGACCTGAAAATTTATGCAACGTGTACATTCTGGAGCCTGATATGTTCTGTTTCTGTTTTGATTTTCTTTTGTTATCTGCTTTGTTTTACATTTTTTTTCATGCCGTAAGTATAATTTAACAATCCCATCTCAATTCTTTTTTTAGGGCAGGATTTTTTTTAATTTTATTTATTTATTTATTTTTCGAGATGGGGTCTCACTCTGTCACTCAGGCTGGAGTGCAGTAGCGTGATCTCGGCTCACCACAACCTTCACCTCCCGAGTTCAATAGATTCTCCTGCATCAGCCTCTCAAGTAGCTGGGACTACAGGTGCACACCACCACACCTGGCTAATTTTTGTATTTTTAGTAGAGACAGTTTCACCATGTTGGCCAGGCTGGTCTCGAGCTCCTTACCTCAGGTGATCCACCCTCCTTGGCCTCCCAAAGTGCTGGCATTACAAGGTGTGAGCCACTGTGCCTAGCCCTATTTTATTTTTTTATTAATTATTATTTAATTTATAGTGAAACATACTTATACATATTTATGGGGTAGAATGTGATGCTTCAACGGATGTATACATTTCATAATGATCAACCTGGAGTAATTACCATATCTATCACTTTAAACATTTATCATTTCTTTGTGGTGACAACATTCAAAATCTTCCCTTCAAGCTATCTTGAAATGCGCACTATATTATTATTTTCTGTAGTTACCCTACTGTGTAACAGAACATTGGAAATTATTCTTCTTTTCTAGCTGTAACTTTGTACCAAAATCTCCTGGTAACCACTCTGCTCCTTGGTCTCTGGTAACCACTACTCTATAGATTCCTTGTATGAAAGAGCTGATGTGGTGTTTGTCATTCTGTGCCTGGCTCACTTCTTTTCACATAATGTCCTTCAGGTTCACCAACGTTGCTATAAATGACAGAATTTCATTCTGTTTTGTGGCTCAATAATATTCGCATTTTCTTTCCCAATTCATCTGTAGATGGGTATTTAGGTTGATTCCATATCTTTGCTATTGCGAATAGTGCCGCATCAGTCTCTTCAATAAACGGTGCTGGAAAAACTAGATAGCCACACGCACAAGAATGAAACTTATATACAAAATGAACTCTAAATGTACTAAAGACTTAAATGTAAGACATAAAACTACCAGAAGAAAACATAGGAGAAGCACTTTGTGAAATTGTACTGGGCAAGAATTTTTTTAATAAGATCTCAAAAGTACAGGCAACAAAAACAAAAATAGACAAATGGGATTACATCAAACGAAAAAGCTTCGGCACAACTAAATAAACAATAATGTGAAGAGACAACCTATGGATGGGGAGAAAGTATTTTCAAGCTATGCATCTGACAGCGGTTTAATGTCTGGATGATATAAAGAGCTCAAATAACTCTATAGGAAAGAGTCTAATAATCCAATCAAAATGGGCAAGAGGCTTGAATAGACCTTTTCTAAAAGACATAAAAATAACCAACAGATATATGAGAAATGTTCAGCATCACTAATCATCAAGGGAATGAAAATAAAAATCATAACAGATTATTACCTCATCCAAGTTTGACTGGCCATTATCAAAAGGACAAAGAAAAAAAAAATGCTGGCAAGGATGCAGATGAAAGGGATCTCTCATACATTGTTTGTGGGAGTGCAAATTAGTGTAGCCACTATGAAGAACAGTATGGAGCTTCCTCGGCAAACTAAAAATAAGAGTACTGTGTGATCCAGAAATCCCATTCCTGGGTATATATACAAAAGAAACAATTAGTATTTCAAAGAGCTATTTCTATTTTTTAAACATGAGATATGTATTAGTCCGTTTTCATCCTGCTGATAAAGACATACCCAAGACTGGGCAATTTACAAAAGAAAGAGGTTTAATGGACTCACAGTTCCATGTGGCTGGGGAGGCCTCACAATCATGGTGGAAAGTGAAAGGCATCTCTCACATGATGGCAGACAAGAGAAGAGTGGAGAGCCAAGCAAAAAGGTTTTTCCCTTACAAAACCATCAGATCTCATGAGGCTTATTCACTACCATGAGAACAGTATGGGGGATCTGCCCCCATGATTCAATTATATCCCACTTGATCCCTCCCACAACATGAAGGAATTATGGGAGCTACAATACAAGATGAGATTTGGGTGAGGACACAGACAAACCATATCAAGATGCTTATTTGAGGCATTTTCCTTTTTTCACAATTGTAATTTTCCCAAACTGCAATAAATATTTTGCACATCTTTTCTTTTATAATAAAATTTCTTAAAATAAAGCTTACAGAAGTAGAAATATTAAACTAAAATTTTAGACTTAAAGAACAAAATGCCTATCTAGAAACATTATGATGGTAATTAATTTCACTTACTGTATGAAACACCTTTAACATAAACACATGATATTTTTTGCATGTGATTTGACTCCAATTCTTGAAATAAATTTCTCAACTGTCCTTCAAAGACCTGCTCATTCTGTTCCCAAAATTGCAGAAATAGGTATGTATGAAAAAAATGATAATTTGCTTTTTAGTCTTCTCTGCTCAGGAACATTGACTAAATTTTATGCTTAATATAACTTTATATTAACTTTACTTATTTTCTATTTTTCAATCAGTCTGTTTTCTGTTTTTTAAACTATCTTCTTAATCTGTGGTCATGCTTAGTGCCAATATCCTAAGGCAATGAATATGTCTCAAATCCAAAACCAAGCAGCCACTCATTTTTGCAAACTTCTTACATGCACAAGTCATGTATACTCTGGAACTCCAGGGTTCATTGTCACTTGAAGATTTTCCTGCAGGACCATTTCAGTATTTTTGATTTTATACTCAATAAAGGTATTCTGACAAGAAGTATAAAACACTTGAAGCATTCTTTTTTTTTTTTTTGAGACGGAGTCTCACTCTGTCGCCCAGGCTGGAGTGCAGTGGCGTGATCTCGGCTCACTGCAAGCTCTGCCTCCTGGGTTCATGCCATTCTCCTGCCTCAGCCTCCCGAGTAACTGGGACTACAGGTGCCCGCCACCACGCTCGGCTAATTTTTGTATTTTTAGTAGAGACGGGGTTTCGCCGTGTTAGCCAGGATGGTCTCAATCTCCTGACTTTGTGATCCACCCACCTCGGCCTCCCAAGGTGCTGGGATGAAGCATTCTTTTTTAAAAATGTACTATATACTAATATCATATTAAATGGAAAGTTGAGATATGCTTTCTTGGCACATGCTTATACATTTAAAATTTTTATTACACATTTACAAATTATAATTGTATATATTCCTGTGATACAAAATAACATGATTTTTGAATAAAATGTGGAATAATTTAGTTAAGTAAGCATCTATTACCACGAATATTTAACATTTTGTGATTAGAACATTTGAAATTTAGTTTCTTAGTGATTTTGAAGGCACAGTATTCAATTATTATCAGCTATATTCACCACATTTTGCAATTGATCTAAAAAAAACCACAAACTTCTTTCTCCTATTTAACTGAGGCCCTGTACCTTTTGAATATCATCTCCCCACTTCACCCATCCCTCATCCTCTGAAAACCACCAATGTACTCTCTGCTTTTATAAGTTTAATAGGATTGCTGAATCATATGGTAATTCTACTTTTAGGTTTTTGATAAATCTTCATAGTGCCTTCCATAATGACTGTACTAATTTACATTCCCACCAACAGTGTACAAGGGCTCTCTATTCTGCAACCTTACCAACACTTGTCCTCTTTTTGATACTAGTCATTCTGACAGGTATGGGGTGGTATTTCACTGTGATTTTAGTTTGCATTTCCATAACAATTAGTGATTTTGATAATTTTTTCTTGTATCTGTCATCTGATAAGAAGATTCTTTTTATTATACTTTAAGTTTTAGGGTACATATGCACAACGTGCAGGTTTGTTATAGATGTATACATGTGCCATGTTGGTGTGCTGCACCCATTAACTCTTCATTTAACATTAGGTATATCTCCTAATGCTATCCCTCCCCTCTCCCCCTACCCCACAACAGGTCCCATTGTGTGATGTTCCCCTTCCTGTGTCCATGTTCTCTCATTGTTCAATTCCCACCTATGAGTGAGAACATGCGGTGTTTGGTTTTTGGTCCTTGCAATAGTTTGCTGAGAATGATGGTTTCCAGCTTCATCCATGTCCCTACAAAGGACATGAACTCATCATTTTTTTTTGGCTGCATAGTATTCCATGGTGTACATGTGCCACATTTTCTTAATCCAGTCTATCATTGTTGGACATTTGGCTTGGTTCCAAGTCTTTGCTATTGTGAATAGTGCCGCAATAAACATACGTGTGCATGTGTCTTTATAGCAGCATGTTTTATAATACTTTGGGTATATATCCAGTAATGGGATGGCTGTTCAAATGGTATTTCTAGTTCTAGATCCCTGAGGAATTGCCACACTGACTTTCACAATGGTTGAACTAGTTTACAGTCCCACCAACAGTGTCAAAGTGTTCCTATTTCTCCATATCCTCTCCAGCACCTGTTTCCTGACTTTTTAATGATTGCCATTCTAAGTGGTGTGAGATGGTATCTCATTGTAGTTTTGATTTGCATTTCTCTGATGGCCAGTGATGATGAGCATTTTTTCATGTGTCTTTTGGCTGCATAAATGTTTTCTTTTGAGAAATGTCTGCTCATATCCTTCACCCACTTCTTAATGGGGTTGTTTGTTTTTTTCTTGTAAATTTGTTTGAGTTCATTGTAGATTCTGGATATTAGCCCTTTGTCAGATGAGTAGATTGCAAAAATGTTCTCCCATTCTGTAGGTTGCCTGTTCACTCTGATGGTAGTTTCTTTTGCTGTGCAGAAGCTCTTTAGTTTAATTAGATCCCATTTGTCAATTTTGGCTTTTGTTGCCATTGCTTTTGGTGTTTTAGACATGAAGTCCTTGCCCATGCCTATGTCCTGAATGGTATTGCCTAGGTTTTCTTCTAGGGTTTTTATGGTATTAGGTCTAACATGTAAGTCTTTAACCCATCTTGAATTAATTTTTGTATAAGGTATAAGGAAGGGATCCAGTTTCAGCTTTCTACATATGGCTACCCAGTTTTCCCAGCACCATTTATTAAATAAGGAATCCGTTCCCCATTTCTTTTGTCAGGTTTGTCAAAGTTCAGATAGTTGTAGATATGTGGCATTATTTCTGAGGGCTCTGTTCTGTTACAAGAGATGTGAAGGACCCCTTCAAGGAGAACTACAAACCACTGCTCAATGAAATAAAGAGAATACAAACAAATGGAAGAACATTCCATGCTCATGGGTAGGAAGAATCAATATCACGAAAATGGCCACACTGCCCAAAGTAATTTATAGATTCAATGCCATCCCCATCAAGCTACCAATGACTTTCTTCACAGAATTGGAAAAATAACTACTTTAAAGTTCATTTGGAACCAAAAAAGAGCCCACATTGGCAAGTCAATCCTAAGCCACAAGAACAAAGCTGGAGGCATCATGCTACCTGACTTCAAGGTATACTACAAGGCTACAGTAACCAAAACAGCATGGTACTGGTACCAAAACAGAGATATAGACCAAGAAGATTCTTTTGAGAATTTTTTTTGAGAAATATCTGTTCAGGTCTTTTGCCATTTCTTAATCTATTAGGATATTTATTTTCTTTCTGTAGAGTTCTTTGAATTTCTTATATATCTTAAATATTAATACTTTATCTTGCACATATTAGTACCTTAGTTTGCAAATATTTTTTCCCCACCTATAAGTTGTCTCTTCACCCTGTTACTTGTTTCCTTTGGTGTGCAGAATCCTTTTAATTTTGATGTAATTTCACTTGTCTGTTTTGCTTTTGTTGCCTTCAATTTTGGGATCAAATCTAAAAAAATTTTGCCTAAACCAATGTCATGTGGTTTTCCTCTGTTTTCTTTTATAGTTTTTATGCTTCAGATCTTATGTTTAAGTCTCTAATCCATTTTGATTTGATTTTTGTATGGTATGAGATAGGGTTTCAATTTCATTCTTTTGTATTGAAATATCCCATTTTTCCAATTCCATTTATTGAAGAAACTGTCCTTTTCCCATTGCATATTCTTGACACATTTGTTTAAAATTAATTGACCATAGTTAGAAGCTCACTTGTGGACTCTTTATTCTATTTTATTTGTCAATGTGTCTGTTTTTATGCCAGTACCATGCTGCTTTAATTACCATTACTTTGCAATATAGTTGGAAACAAAATAGTGTGATACCTCCAGCTTTGTTCTTTTTGAATAAGAGCCTTGGCTATTTGTTTTTGTGTGTGTGTGGATCCATATGAAATCAATCTATATCTATACCTATGAAAAATGATATATCTATACCTTTATATATAATATTTTTACATATGATTTATAAATGATATTTATATATGATATTTTCTATATCTATGAAAAATGACATTGGAATTTGAATAAAGATTGCATTGAATTTGTAGTTAACTTTGGGTAGTATAGACATTTTAACAATATTAATTGTTTTAATCCATGAACATACAATATTTTTTCATCTGTGTATTTCTTCTTCAATTTATTTCATTAATGTTTTATATATTTTAGTGTTTGGGTCTTTAAACTTTTTGGTTAAATTTATTTCTAAGTATTTTTTTTTTTTTTTAGCTGTTGTAAACAGGATTATTCTCTTGATTGATTTTTAGGAAAGCTTGTTGTTAGTGTGTAAAAACACTGCTGATTTTTATGTTGATTTTATATCCTACAGCTTTACTAAATTTTTGTCAGTTCTAACATTCTTTTGATGGATTATTTTAAGTTTTCTTTATATAATATTGTATTGTCAACAAATAGTGACAGTTTTACTTTTTATTTTCCTATTTGGATGAATTTTATTCTTTCTCTTGCTTTATTGCTCTGTCAAGGACTTCCAATACCATATTGAATAGAAGTGGCAATAATGGGCATCCTTGTTTTGTTCCTGATCTTAGAGAAAAGGGTTCCAGTTTTTCACTGTTCAGTATAATGTTAGTTGTGAGATTATTATATGTGGTCTTTATGGTGTTGAAGTACATTCCCTTTATACCTTGTTGAGTGTTTTTATCATGAAAGCATGCTGAATTTTGTCAAACACTTTTTCTGCATGTAGTGAAATGATCAAATGATTTTTTTCCTTTCATTCTGTTACCGTGCTGTATTACATTTATTAATTTACAAATTTTGAACCATCCTTGTTTTCTAGTAATAAATCCCACATGATAATGGTGAATGATCCTTTTAATCTGTTGTTGAATTTGGTTTGCTAGTATTTTGTTGATAATTTTTTGCATCTATATTCATCAAGTATATTGGCCTGTAGTTTTCTTTTCTTATGATGTCCTTGTATGGTTTTGGTATCAAGTTAAGTTAATGCTAGCATTGCAAAAAATTTGAAGTATTCCCTCTTTTTTGATTTTTGAAAAAGTTTATGGAGAAATAGTATTAGTTCTTTCTTAAATGTTTGGCAGAATTCAGCAGTAAAAGTATCAGATCCTGGGGTTTTCTTTGATGGGAGACTTTTTATTACTGCTTCAATCTTCTTATTTATTGCTGGTCTACTGAGGTTTTCTGTTTTTTTTTCTTCATGATTCAGTCTTTGTCAGTTGTATGTGTCTAGATATTTATCCATTTCTATGAGATTATCCAACTTCTAGCATCAAGGTTATCCAATTTTTGACATATAATTTTCCAGAGTAGTCTTTTAGGATCCTTTGTATTTATGATGTATCAGTTGTAATGCCTCCTCTTTTATTTCTGATTTTATTTATTTGAGTCTTTCCTCCTTTTCTCTTGGTAAGTCTAGCTAGTTTATTTCCAAACTGTGATGTTTCCACTCAAGACCACTGTAGCTAGTTCATCAGTATTTTATGCTGGAGCAGATGTCAAGATGATAGTCTTTTTTTAATTTAATATAAATAACATTTGTCTTTGCTGTAATAGCCTTTCCTAGTATGATGATTTTGCTTATACTATTATTAAGATTGCCAAGACTATATTCCCCCTTTAATTTTATTTTTTGTCTTATATTTTGAAAATATCATTAAAATTTTGTTTTCTAATTTTTGTTCAATGAACAATAGTTTGACAAGATTCTTCAAGAATAAGGAGTCTAATGGTAAAATATGTAGAAAATGTTGTAGATTTTGGACTCACCTTAAATATCTGCAATGCTGTGTGAATGAAGCCTTTTTCAATTGGTTAAAATGATGACTATTTTCTAAATTCAAAACTAAAACATTTGTTTTTGTTGCATTTGCAATATGGAACATAATAGGTTGAATATATTTGAAATTGATTTAAATGTTTAATAGAACCATAGTAAATTCCACACTACAGCATCTGACTGTCATAACTCTAAGTGATCACAAACTTTATACTTGTTTTAAGCAAATTGAGGTAATTAATATGTCTAAATTAGCTAATTACATTGTTCTGTATGACTGAAAGGTTTATAATTAAAAAATAGAATTGTAACATGATATTTATTGCAATGAAGAGAAAGGGCCAAAGATATTTTCAGAAATTTTGTTTTTGCAAATAAGAATTTGTTGGTTTCACTCACATTAAATAACTATTTTGACACTGCTATTTGTAAAAATTAATTTTTATATCCTTTTTTAACCAAGTATTTGAATTTCATTTTTTATTCTTAAGTACTAATTTATACTATACATTGTTTTCTACGTCCCTTACGAAACTCTTTTGATGTCTCTTTCAATTGTTTATTTCTTTGCACATCTTCACTTAGATATGTGTCCTGTCTCACTAATGTGTATTGAACTTCTAAAGAATAAGATCTATGTTTTATCATTTTGCTCTCACACAGGAATCTGCACAGAGAATAATGTAGAAATAAAATGTAAATCATTAAACAATTAGCTATATATTTATATATTAGTAGTTCTTGCTAAAGAGCTCCAAGCTTACTCATATTGGCAGTTTGGCTTCATGGAGGAAAATTAAAAACTGCGACTACTTAAATGAAAGCTCCATTTACTAACTAGTCTCTATTTACTCACTGCTGCCTTTTGGTATGATCGTTCTAATGCTGAATGCATATAAATGGTAATGACCCTGCATGTGATTTCAAAATTTGTTATTTTTCAGCACTCATTATTTTGTTTAGCTTGCAGTGAAATTGCAAATAATTATTTTAATGTATGTATGTTAAATTTATTCTAGTTTTTACCCATTTTTGTCTTCAAGCAGTCTTTTAAAAAGTTGTCTTTTTGAAGTAATCCCAAATAACTTTGAAAGTGAGTTTGTGATTTAGACAGAGTGATATTTAGATGGAGTAGAATATTCTCTGCATTATAAAACAATTTTTCTCCTAAATTCATTAGAACATCACATACCTTTTTTTTTGTTCTTAAGAAAGGCCTCATGACAATAGTGGTTTTGCACCCAATGCCATTAACCATGCCAATCATCAAAACAGTAGTATTTTTAGCAGAATGATCCCCTTTTATATTAAAACAACATTATAAATAAAGTCAGTGTCTATATGTACCAGTAACATAGACATTTAAAGCAAATGTATGGTAGGTTTTGTTTAGTTTCAATTGAAAATTGATATCAGAATATAGGGCTACTAATTCTATTGATGTTTACTTGCTTTTCAGTTATTATTCTATGTTTCAGATAGTTAAGGAAAAATAAACTAATTTCACAGTAAATCATAACTAAGGTTTCTTACACATCAAACTACTATTATTAAAAATAAATCTAATATAGTGCTTTATATTCATGAATTATAGATCGTATCAGAACTAATAATTTTGAAGCTATTGATGATTGTTTTCTCTAAGGCAAGAAGTCTAATCATTTTGGTGGCATGATCGGCTTCTGGCCTAGTAGTATAAAATTTGTGGGTTAGAATTATACTTTATGTTTGAATTTATTACCTTTTGTAGATAAAATTTTGCCTTGTTGTTTGAAACAGGAAGCCCAACTCTTTATTTTTCATAAAAATACTCCTTTTTATAAAGCGGTCCTTATGGGAATGAAAAAAATTGTATTAGAACATAGTCTAATAAGTAGTGGGTTAGTGATGACACATTTTAAGAATAGACTGACAGTCATTTGATTTTTTATGTCTGAAAATCCTGTCAACACCAGCATTTTAGAACTATACATGGTCTCTGGACTGCAGTCAGAGCCATCTGTCTGAATGGCAAACTGCCTATTCATAAATTAGTTGGACCATTTTATCAGGGCAGAAATGCCAGAGAATAATAACTACAAAAGAGCAGATTATACATTTTACTAACTGTTGCCGCATCCATAGGAAACTCTTTCACTGTTGTATTTGTTGTTGTAAACGAGGATGACACCTAATCTACCTAAAGTGAGGCCCTAAGGAAAGGCAGGATGAAGATATTTTAAATTACCTATCACATTGAAACAAGTCATTTATCAATCTTGAGCTAAAAGTAATAAGCAGGGATGATTTGTAAAGTGTATATTCAGATGAACAAGTATAGGACATACTCAAAATAAATTTGTACATATAAAATAACTGTAAAGTGATGGTTATAATCTTAGTACAACAGCAATTTCTTTCCACATGGGACAACATTAAGAATTATAGAACATATTTTAAAAGTGAGTAGGAGGCTGGGTGTGAGGGCTCACACCTGTAATCCCACCACTCTGGGAGGCCGAGGTAGGCAGATCACCTGAGGTCAGGAGTTCGAGACCAGCCTGGCCAACATGGTGAAACCGTGTCTCTACTAAAAATACAAAAATTAGTCAGGCATGATGGCACATGCCTGTAATCCCAGCTACTCTGGAGGCTGAGGCAGGAGAATTGTTTGAACCTAGGCGGCAGAGGTTGCAGTGAGCTGAGATCATGCCATTGCATTCCAGCCTGGGCGACAGAGCGAGAATTCGTCTCAAAAACTAACTAAATAAATAAATACATAAAAAAAAATAAAAGTGAAAAAGGGAAAAGGAAACTGTGTGTGTGTGTGTGTGCATTTCTTTAGGACAAGAGTGTGTTTGGATTTTCATATCAATAACTTATTTGAAATAAATCATTCCATGCAGCATCAGTTAGATAAATTCTATAAATTAATATAACTTATGTACAAGTTATAGTTAATTTTTTTATTTTCTAATGATTGCTTTGGTGAATTCACTTAAAAGATTATTTTTCTTTCATGTGTCTTCATAGTAAACAAAATTTGTTCATCTTTTATTACAAATAGTATGTATCCCACTTTCCTAATAGGTGAATTTATTTTACTTCCCAATAATGCATTTAATTTTTCCAGGAAGTAAACAAAAATATATCATGAAGTGTTCTATAAATTAACTGACTCCTTTAAATATTTTCCTTCTTGTGTTATTTTATAATGGATTTGATATTTTCATGCTGAAAATATTCTAAGCATCAAACTTTTTCTGTCAATTTACACACAGTGATAACATATCTAATACATTTCAAACTGTCACAATCTCTAAAAGCATAGAGCACATACCCAGTATAATAATGTAGGCTTTTAAAGGTGATTGTGACAAAAGTATAAGTAGTTTTTGTACATTACAAAAATTCCTTCACTGATAATTAAAAAGTAAATTTTCTATATCATGAACAATGAAATAGCATATAAATGCTAATGGAAAGGAAGAAAGAGAATAGACATCATTTTGTAATATATTATGTGCAATTCTGGCATTAGTCCATAATGAAAGTGCTCAACTGTTACTATTATGGGAGTTCTAGTACCCCTTCAATATCAATCAAATATTTGTACTATATCATCTTTCCTCTTCATTGAAAAGTGCATCCTGTAAAGAAATAAAATGTAGTAGCATTGCAGATTCAGCAATATATTGTGAGGCTATCCCTTTTAAAAAATTAAATACCCTACCTAGAGTGACCCAGAAATTTTAATTTAATAAAATAATTAGCTTAACACATGAAGCTAATAACTTATGAAGGAAATTTATGATTCAATCTTCAGATCTCTTTTTATATATTTATTTTTATTATGCATTAAAATGTTCATTTTACAATGACTAATATAAGCTACAAACTACTAATTGCTCTATGACAAATTTCCCAAATATGTATCACACATTAGATTATGTCAAAAGTGGTCTTATTCTGTAGGTATTTATTGATAACTGACTGTATTCACATACTTTAGGAATTGTAAGATATGTAGGAAAACAATGTAAGCACTTAAAGTTCCAATACCTTAAAGATTAGATAAAATTTATGCATGTTTATTACAAAATAAAATGTGGAACTTACCAAGGGGAGGATAAATTAAGTCCTATGAGATTCAAAAGAGGAAAAACAGACATCCAGCAGAAGAAAAGGAAAAAGAGATCTTCATGGAGGAGAATTTTATATTTGATTTTGATCGTGAATATATTATTTGTACAGAGAAACAAGGCCTGACTAAAAAGGCAAATGAAAAAATAACAGAAAATTTCAGCTACATTCCACCGTTAGATTATCAAGAACACAGTCACAAGTGATTACATTTTACACCTGGAGAAGATCACAAGCATAGACAAATACAGACTCTGGGAAACAGGTACATATGGTACATATGAACACTGAAAGTAGAGAAGAAACAATAATTTTAAAAAAATTAGCATCCCTAGCTATACAAGGTAATGTTAGAAGAATTTTATGCAGGTGATCAATTATAAAAAATCATAGCAACAAAATCCCCAAATCCAGCTGAAATCTTGTCTAAATTGACTAAATCCCCACAATATCCATCAGGCAGAAAAAACAGTATGCCATTTTTCAGCACGATTGCTACTTACCTCAGATCAGCCTCTGCTGTTATATGTCCAGAATTCAGTGTTCAGCATTCAATATAAAATTACAAGAAACACAGAAGTGCAAAAAAATTCCAACTCACTTTCAACATTTAAAAAACAAAATCAGACTCATAGAAGGATATAGATGTTGGAAATATAATACAGTGAATTTTAAGTAACTATTACTAATATGTTAAAGGATCTAATGAAAAGGTTAGGAAATAGTCATAGTTTCATGAGAATTTTTAGAAAAACGGATATGATGAAAATCAAATAGAAATGCTAGAAACCAAAGCTTGTAACAAGGATGAAGAATTATGTTAAAAGTTTCATAAGAGTACTCATCATATTTAAGGAAAGAATCAGGAAGCTTGAAGATAGGTCACTGATATGGTTTGCCTCTGTGTCTCTACCCAAATCTCACCTTGAATTGTAATCCCCATAATCCCCACATGTCAAAGGCAGGACCAGGTAATTGCACCAGGTAATTGTATCATGGGGGAGGTTTCCCCCGATTCTTTTCTCGTGCTAATGAGTGAGTCTCACAACATCTGATGGTTTTATATGCATCTGTCATTTCCCCTGCTTGTATTCACTCCGTCCTGCCACCCTGTGAAGAAGGTACCTGCTTCTCCCTTGCCTACTGCCATGATTTTAAGTTTCCTGAGACCTCCCCAGCCATGTGGATCTGTGAGTCAATTAAACCTCTTTCCTTTATAAATTACCCAGTCTAGGGAATTTCATAGCAGTGTAAGAATGGATTAATACATTCATTAAACATTTTCTCTACTGAAATACATAGAGAAAAAGGAGTGAAGAAAACCAATAAAGGAGACATTCAAAAGCTGTGGGACAATTAAGAAAAAAACTATTTTAACATGTATGTGATCAAAATTGCAAAAGTGAACGAAAATGGGGAGGAAGAAATATTTAAAAATATAATGACTGAGCATTTTCCAAAAATAATGAAAAAAAAAACCCCATCAAACTTTAGGTCCTAGAATCACAGTGAACCCCAAACAATATAAACAACACACACATGCATGCACGTGCACACCCACACACAAACACACAACACACCACCCAGACATTTCATTTTTAAGCTGCGGAAAATCAAAGATATAAAGAATATTGAAGGCAGCCAGACAAATATGACAGGTTACATACAGAAAAACATAGGTTAAAAACACAGTAGGCTTTCACTGTAAAACCATACAAGCCCAAAGACAATAGAGTGACCTTTTTCAAATACTTCAAGAAAAAATAATTTCTCAATTCAAAATTATGCTATGCAAAACGGCCTTGCAAAATGAAGGAAGGAAAGACTTTTCAGCCAAAGGAAAGCTGACAGAATTTACTGTCAGTTTACATGTGTTATAAGGAAGATTTTAAAAATATATGATACTAAGTAGAAACAGATTTGCACCAAAATGATCTCAAAGGGTGCTAAAATATTTTTTAAAAATCCAAAAACTGGTTGCTTATATAAGCCTAATGAAAATAACCACAGTATTCAAAAAGGAAACAAAGGGAAGAATGATGTGCCATTGTTTCTACGCAGAGAAAAAGTGGCCTCTGTCATTACACAACTGTCATTCATTGGTAGATTTAGCATGTATGTTGGTTAAAAGATGAATTTCCATGTTCTAAGACTTAAATTGAATGAGAAATGAAGAAAATGTAAGAAAGACTAGAACATGGAGAAATAAAGAAAGAAATGCAAAGGAAAAATATGGACAAAGCATAAAAAAAATACAAGGCAGTAGAGAAAACAGCTAGTAGGATATCTTCATTAGCATGAGTGAAAAGACACAGAAAATAAGAAGTTAAAAAAAAAACAGGTTTTAGCCACACCATGAAAAGCCTAAAAAACAGACTAAGTTTACACTTCATTAGCAGGCACTTTGAAAGTCAATGAGGAAGAGGGCCACTTAAGTGATTGATTTGTAATCTTCATTCTTTTCAAATGTAGGTGTTTATCACTATAACATACAGCTATAGGAAAAAATTATTTCCCCTTAAAAGCCAATGGAAAAAACTGAAAGAAGTGATTCTTACATGGGGATACATAGATATGAACATAAGAGCATAAGAAACATGATAATGCAAGAAAACGTAACAACTCCTAAGAAACACAATAATTCTCCAAGTAATAGATTCCAAAGGACATCTGTAAAATTTCTGAACAGAATTCAAAATAATGATATTAAAGAAGCTCAGTAGGATACAAGAAGCCATAGATAAATAATATAAACAAATTGGAAAAACAACTCAAGATGCAAATAAGAAATTCAACAAAGAGATAGTTAATAAATAACCAAACTGAAATCATGGAACTGAATAATTTAAAAAATAAAATAAAAAATATAATTGAGAGCTTCAATAATAGACTAGGTCAAGCAGAAAAAACCATTTCTGAATTTGAATATGGGTTTTTTAAAATAACCCAGTCAGAGAAAAAAGAATAAAAAAGAATGAAAAAAGCCAACATGACATACGAGACATAATAATAATAATAAAGTGACTAAATATTTTAATTTTGGGTGTTCTAGAAGGCAAAGAAGAGATCAATGGCATAGAAAATCTATTTAACCAAATAACTGAAAACGTTGTAAGTCTTATGAGAGGTGTAGACTTTAGATGCAGGAAGCTCACATATCCCTGAATAGAAATGTATTCTTCAAGGTACATTACAATCAAACTGTCAAAAGTCAAAAACAAGGAGTGAATTCTAAAATCAGCAAGAGAAAAGTGTCAAGCCATATATAAGGGAAGCCTCATCAGAATAACAGCAGATTTATCAGTAGACATGCTACAGGCTAAAAGAGAATGGAATGATATATTCAAAGTGCTGAAAGAAAAAAGCTGTCAGCCAAGAATACTGTACTCAGAAAAGCTATTCTTTGGGAATGAAGGAGAAATAAAATCTTTCCAAGACAAGGAAAAACTGATGAAATTCATCAGCGCTATACCAGCCATACAAGAAATGCTTAAGGGTATCCTACACCCAGAAGTGAAAGGATGCTATCTACTATCAGAAAAACAGACAGAAGTGTAAAACTCACTGATAGAGCAGACACAAAAACGAGAAAGACAAAGGACTCAAATATTACCACTACAGAAAAACACCAAACTGTAATAATAAACAATGAGAGAAAGAGAAACAAAAAATATACAAAACAACAAGAAAACAATTTTTAAAATGACAGAAATAAGGCCTCACCTATCAATAATAATCTTGAATGTCAATGAATTATATTTCCCAATTCAAAGATAGAGATTGAGTTAAGAAAAAAATGCATTGCCCAACTATATGCTGCCTACAAGAATCTCACTTCATCTGTAAAGATATATAGAGACTGAAATTAAAGAGATAGAAGGATATATTTCATGCAAACAAAACCAAAAATGAGCAGGAGTAGTTCTACTTGAATCAGATAAAACAGACTTTAAGTCAAAAACAGTAAAAGGAGAAAAAGAAGATTATTATATAGTGATAAATGGATATATTCTGCAAGAGGATAAAAAATTCTAAATATATATGCACCCAACACCAGAGCACTCAGGCATATTGGATCTAAAAAGAGAGATAGGCTCCAATACAATAATAATTGGAAACTTCCATATCCCATGCTCATCATTAAACAGATCATCTAGACAGAAATTCAATAAAGAAACATTTATCTTAAACTGAACATCAGACCAAATGGACTTAAAAAACACAGAACATTCTATCTAGCAACTGTAGAATGCAAATTCTTCTCATCAGCACATGGAATATTCTCTGGGATAGACCATATGTTAGGATAGAAAACAAGTCTCAACAAATTGAAAAAATTGAAATTCTATCAAGTGTCTTTTCAGACCATAATAAAATAAAACTAGAAACCAACAAAAAGAGGAACTTTGAAAACTGTACAATTACATAGAAAGTGAACAACATGCTCCTGAATAATCATTGGGTCAATGAAGAAATAAAGAAGAAAATAGGAAAAAATATTTTAACAAATGAAAATGTAAACACAACATACCAGGACCTATGGGACACAGGAAAAACAGTGCTAAGACAAAAGTTTATAGCAATGCACACCTACATCAAAAAAGTAGAAAAATTGTAAATAAACAACCACATGATACACCTCAGGAAACTAGAAAAAACAAACCAAATACAAAATGAATAGAAGGAAAGGAATAATAAATATCAGAGCACAACTAAATGAAACAGAGAACCAAGAAATAAATCTATGTATTTACAACCAACTGATTTTCAACAAAGACAGAGAATATGTGGTGAGAAAAGGAATTCCTCTTAAATAAATGGTGCTGAGAAAACTGAATATCCATATGCAGAAGAATGAAAGCAAGCCTCTATTTCTCACCATACACAAAAATCAACTAAAAATGTTTTTAGGATTTCAACGTAAGACCCAAAATGATTAAACTAGTAGAAGAAAATATAGGGGGAAAAGCCTATGGACTTTGGGGTAGCAAATATTTTACGGCTAAGGACTGAAAAGTATAGGTAACAAAAATGAAAATAGGGAAATCAGACTATGTTAAACTAAAAAGCTACTGCCCAACAAAGGAAACAATCAAGGGAGTGAAGTGATATTGAATGGAAGACAATAGTTGACTGTAAATAATTTTGTGCTTTCTAAAGAAGCTAAGCAAAGGGAGTATATACTTACAGACTTAGTTGTAGCAACTTTCCTAATTACTAATTCTGATTTTATTAATTATTCTTGTGGATTTGATTTCTCAACTTGTGAAACTTTCTTTCACTCATGAAGCTTCCCCCCCATCTCCTTTGTGATGTTATTCTCCAGTACATTACAGTTTTACATATTTAGTCTCAACACTACAACTATATACATATTGGGTTTTTTTGTTTGTTTGTTTTGGGGTTTTTGTTTGTTTGTTCTTCCCAACATGGAATCTTTCTCTGTCACCTAGGCTGGAGTGCAGTGGTGTGATCTCAGCTCACTGCAACTTCTGCCTCCCATGTTCAAGCAATTCTCCTGCCTCAGCCTCCAGAGTTGCGGAAATTACAGGCGTGCACCACCATGCCCAGCTGATTTTTGTATTTTTAGTAGAGACAGGATTTCACCAACTTGGCCAGGCTAGTCTCGAACTCCTGACCTCAGGTGGTCCTCCCACCTTGGCCTCCCAAAGTGCTGGGATTACAGGCATGAGCCACCACACCCAGCCTACATATTGTTTTTTAAATTGCTTTTAAATCAATAAATATGAAAAAGAAAAAATACAATTATGTAATTTTTTATGTTTGTTGGCTGTTTGTATGTCTTTTTAAACATTTCTTCTAAAAAAATGGGATACATGTGCAGAACCTGCAAGTTTGTTACATAGATAGACATGTGCCATTGTGGTTTGCTGCACCTATTGATCCATCCTCTAAGTTCCCTCCCCTCATCCCTCAACCACCAATAGACCCTGACATGTGTTGTTCCCCTCTCTGTGTCCATGTGTTCTCATTGTTCAACTCCCACTTATAAGTGAAAACATGTAGTGTTAGGTTTTCTGTTTCTGTGTTAGTTTGCTGAGGATGATCTTCCAGCTTCATCCATGTTCCTGCAAAGGACATGATCTCATTATTTTTATGGCAGCATAGTATTTCATGGTGTATATGTACCACATTTTCTTTAACCAGTCTATCATTGATGGGCATTTGGGTTGGTTCCATGTCTTTGCTATTGTAAATAGTGCTGCAATAAACATACGTGTGTATGTGTCTTTATAGTGGAATGATTTATATTCCTTTGGGTATGTACCCAGTAACGGGATTGCTGAGTCAAATGGTATTTCTGATTCTAGATCCTTGAGGAATCACCATACTTTCTTCCACAATGGTTGAACTAATTTACATTCCCACCAACAGTGTAAAAGTGTTCCTCTTTCTCCACAGCCTCACTAGCATCTATTGTTTATTGATTTGCATATGTTTAACCAGGCTTGCATCCCAGGGATGAAGCCAACTTGATTGTGGTGGATAAGCTTTTTAATGTGCTCCTGGATTCAGCTTGTCAGTGTTTTATTGAGGATTTTCACATCGATGTTCATCAGGGATATTGGCCTGAAGTTTTCTTTTTTTGTTGTATCTCTGCCAGGTTTTGGTATCAGGATGACGCTGGCTGCATAAAATAAGTTAGGGATAAGTCCCTCCTTTTTAGTTGTTTGGAAAAGTTTCAGAAGGAATGATATGATCTCCTTTTTGTATTTCTGGTAGAATTCAGCTCTGAATCCATCTGGTCCTGGCCTTTTTTTGGTTGGTAGGCTATTAATTGTTGCCTCAATTTCAGAACTTGTTATTGGTCTGTTCAGGGATTCAGCTTCCTCCTGGTTTAGTCTTGGGATGGTGTATGTGTCCAGGAATTTATCCATTTCTTCTAGATTTTCTGGTTTATTTGTGTAGAGTGTGTATAGTATTATATGATGGTAATTTGTATTTCTTTGGGGTCAGTTTCTTTATTCTTTTTATCATTTTTTATTGTGTCTATTTGATTCTTCTCTCTTTTCTTCTTTATTAGTCTAGCTAGTACTCTATCTATTTTGTTAATTTTTTCAACAAACCTGGATTGATTGACTTTTTGGAGGGTTTTTTGGTGTCTCTATCTCTTAGTTCTTCTCTGATCTTAATTATTGCTTGTCTTTTGCTAGCTTTTGTATTTATTTGCTCTTGCCTCACCAGCTCTTTTAATTGTGATGTTAGAGTGTCGATTTGAAATCTATCGAGCTTTCTGATGTGGTCATTTAGTGCTATAAATATCCCTCTTAAAACTGCTTTAGCTGTGTCCCAGAGATTCTGGTATATTGTTTGTTTGTTCTCATTGGTTTCAAATTACTTATTGATTTCTGCCTTAATTTCATTATTTACCCAGGAGTCATTCAGGAGCAGGTTGTTCAATTTCCATAAAATTGTGTGGTTTTGAGTGAGTTTCTTAATCCGGAGTTCTAAATTAATTGCACTGTTGTCTGAGAGACTGTTATGATTTCAGTTCTTTTGCATTTGCTGAGGAGTGTTTTACTTCCAATTACGTGGTCGATTTTAGAATAAGTGCCATGTTGCACTGAGAAGAATGTATATTCTGTTGATTTGGGGTAAAGAGTTCTGTAGACATCTATGAGGTCCACTTGATCCAGAGTTGAGTTCAAGACCTGAATACTGTTTGTAATTTTCTGTCTCATTGATCTGCCTAATACTGACAGTGAGGTATTAAGATCTCTCACTATTATTGTGTGTGAGTCTAAGTCTCTTTGTAGATCTCTAAGAACTTGTTTTATGAATCTGGGTGCTTCTGTATTGGGTGCATATATATTTAGAATAGTTAGCTCTTTTTATTGAATTGTTCCCTTTACCATTATGTAATGCCCTCCTTTGTCTTTTTTGATCTATGTTGGTTTACAATCTGTGTTGTCAGAGACTAGGATTGCAACCCTTGCTTCTTTATTTTTTTTTTCCATTTGCTTAGTAAATTTTCCTCCATCCCTTTATTTTGAGCCTATGTGTGTCTTTGGATGTGAGATGAGTCTCCTAAATACAGCACACGGATGGGTCTTGACTCCTTATCCAATTTGCCAGTCTGTATCTTTTAATTGGGGCATTTAGCCCATTTACCTTTAAGGTTAGTATTGTTATGTGTGAATTTGATCCCGTCATCTTGCTGTTATTTGGTTATTTTGCACACTAGTTGATGCAGTTTCTTCATAGTGTCATTGGTCTTTCTTTATATTTTGGTGTGTTTTTGCAGTGGCTGGTACTGGCTTTCTCCTTCCACTTTTAGTGCTTCTTCCAGGAGCTCTTGCAGAGCAGGCCTGGTGATAATGAAATCCCTTAGCATTTGCTTGTCTGGAGAGTACTTTATTTCTCCTTTGCTATGAAGCTTAGTTTGACTGGATAGGAAATTCTGGGTTGAAATTATTTTCTTTAAGAATGTTGAATATTGGCCCCCAGTATCTTCTGGCTTGTAGAGTTTCTGCTGAGAGGTCTGCTCTTAGTCTGATGGGCTTCCTTTCGCAAGTGACCTGATCTTTGTCTTTGACTGTGCTGAACAGTATTTTTCTTCATTTTAACCTTGGATAATCTGACGATTATGTGTCTCAGGGGTTGATCTTCTTGTAGAGTATCTTAATGGTGTTCTCTGTATTTCCTGAATTTGCATGTTGGCCTGCCTTGCTAGGTTGGGGAAGTTCTCCTGCATAATATCCTGAAGTGTGTTTTCCAGCTTGTTTCCATTCTCCCTGTCTCCTTCAGGTACTCCAATCAATCATAGGTTTGGTCTTTTTATGAAGTCCCATATTTCCTGGAGGCTTTGTTTATTCCTTTCATTCCTTTTACTCTAGTCTTGTCTGCATGCCTTATTTCAGCAAGGTGATCCTCAAACTCTGATAACCTTTATTCTGCTTCGTCAATTCAGCTATTGATATTTGTGTGTGCTTCACTAAGTTCTCATGCTGTGTTTTTCAGCTCCATCAGGTCATTTATGTTCCTCTCTAAAATGATTATTCTAGATACATAGCATTTCCTCTATCTTTTATCAAGGTTCTTAGCTTCTTTGCATTGGGTTAGAGCATGCTCCTTTTGTTTAGCACAGCTTTTTATTACCCATCTTCTGAAGCCTACTTCTTTCAATTCATCCATCTGATCTTCCATCCAGTCCTGTGCCCTGGTTGAAGAGACATTGCAATCATTTGGAAAAGAAGAGGCACTCTTGCCTTTTGGGATTTCAGGGATTTTTCTTTGACTCTCACCTTCGTGAGTTTGTCTAGTTTTGGTCTCTGAGGCTGCTGACCTTTGGATGGGTTTTTGTGGGGCTTTGTTGTTTTTGTTGTTGCTGTTGTTGTTGCTTTCTGCTTGTTTTTCTTTCAATGGTCAGATCCCTCTTCTATAGGGCTGCTGAAGTTTGCTGGGGATTCACTTCAGGCCCTATTCACCTGATTCACTCCTGCACCTGGAGATTTCACTCAAGGAGGCTGGAAAACGGCAAACATGGGTGCCTGCTCGTTCTTCTGGGACCTCTGACCTTGAGGGGCATCAACCTTATGTCAGTAGAATTGTTCCTGAATAGGGGTCTGACAACACCTGTCGGAGAGTCACATTCAGTTGGGTGGCACAGGGAACAGGACCCATTTAATGAAGGCTTTGTCACTTGGTGGAGGGGCTGTGCCTTCCTTGGGGGAAACCTACTTGTCTGGGCTGCCCACATTCCTCAGAAAAGGCTAAGCCTGCTGGTCTGCAGAGACTGTGGCCACCCTTCCCCTTAAGTGGTCTGGCCCAGGGACATCTGGGTTCTGACCCTGAGCCTCTGGCTGGAGTTATTGGAGTTCCTTCAGGGAAGCCCTGCCCAATAAGAAAAGATGGGTCAGGGTCAGGCCTGAAGCACTCTGACCACAGACTACCACAGCAAGTCTTGGGACCAAGCGCTCCAGCCTCCCTGGCTCCAGCAGGGGAAAAGCACAGCCTGGAGCTATAGAGATGGATGCTGCCCTTCCGCAACCCAAGGGGATTAGCATGTTAGGCAGTTGTGAGTCCTAGTGCTGGCTGCTGCCCCTCCCCCAAGGAGCTCAGATGGCTTAGACAGTAGTCAGCTACAGCCCAGGTGCTGGTTGCCCCTCCCACTGGAAGTTAGGTAAGCCTAAGCGGACTCCAGCTGAAAGGCTGTTAGGAGTCTGCACGTTCTGGGATTGGAATACAAGGCCCAGGTGGTGTGGGTTCACGAGTGGGAACTTTAGATCCGTGGGTTGGTTGCACAGTTCCATGGAAAAAGCATGGCTTACCTGGCTGGGTAGCACGGTCACTCACTGTCTCCTTTGGTTCTCAGGTGTGGTCTTCAGGTGGACAGCCGCACCACACTGTTCCTCCTTCTGTCTGTGGGCCAGGCCAGCCTGGCTAGTCAGTTGTAATGAAAGAACCTGGATACCTTGATTGCTGGTGAAGAATTCACATGCTTATTATGGTTTTTTTCAATGGGAGCCTCCAAACACCGCTGTTTCTACTCCACGTTTATATAACTTTCAGTAATTACCTACATAGTCACTTCTACAAGCACGGCATTTAGCAACACTAACATTTGCTTGGGCTGATGTAGGAAGGTAGCACAGGTCGAGTGGCTTAAACATAGAAATTTATTTTCCATTCTGGAGTTTAAAAATATTTTTTCTACTCTGGAAATTAGAAGTCTAAGATGAAGGTTTTTGCAAAGTTGATTTCTTCTAAGGGTCATTTAAAAAAACACAACTGGGTCGGGCATGGTGGCTGATGCCTGTAATCCCAGCACTTTGGGAGGTAAAGGCAGGGGGGACCACAAGGTCAAGAGATGGAGACCATCCTGGACAACATGTTGAAACCCAGTCTCTACAAAAAATACAAAAATCAGCTGGGCATGGTAGCGTGAGCTTGTAGTCCCAGCTACTTGGAAGGCTGAGACAGGAGAATTGCTTGAACCTGGAAGGGTGAGGTTGCAGTGAGCCAAGATCACCACTGCACTCCAGCCTGGTGACACAGTGAGACTCCATCTCAAAAAAAAAAAAAAAAAAAAAAAGGAGAACTCTTTCGGGTCTGTGTCCTTAGCTTTTCTCTGTATCTTTATATTGTCTTCCTTCTGTATATGTCTGTGCCCAAATTTTCTCTTTTAATAAAGATAAGATTATATTTGATAGGATGCACATTAAGGGCCTAATTTTATTACCAGTTCAAAGACCTTATCTCCAAATATCATTACATTCTGAGGCTAGGACTTCAACATATAAATTTTTGGAAGGCATGACATTTCAGACCATAACAAGTACCCTATATTTTCATGTGTAATCACATTATTGTCTGGTGCTACTTCCTTTCTGCCTCAAAAACATTCTTTTTTTTTTTTAATTTTTGTAAATTTGATCTGCTTTGCAATAAATTTGTGTTTTTACTCTACATGGAAAAGATTATTTTCTTGTACATAAAGTTCTTGGTGGACAGTCCACTGGCCCTGAACTCTTTAAACAGATTATCCCACTGCCTTTTGGTGTCCATTCTTTGTTTTGAGAAGTCATTCATTAATCTTATACATGATAATCTTATACATCATCCCTTTATGTGATTACTCATTTTTCTCTTGTTCAAGATTTAATCATTGTCTTTCAACATTTTGATGATGATATGACTAGGCATGGATCTCTTTATATACACCAACCTGAAGTTGCTGAGTTTCCTGCATGTCTAGAATAATGATTTTCATAAAATTTGAGGAAATTTAAGGCATTATTTTCTGGAATATATTTTCTTCTCACTTGCTCTCCTCCTTCTTACACTCTCATCATTTATATGTTGTTTTACTTAACTACGTTGTACATTTCTTATATACTCTGTTCTTTTCTGTTTTTTTAAGTTTTTTTTTCAGATTTGTCACTATGAATCTATCTTTGTGTTCACTGATTCTTTCCCCTGACAGCTTAAATCTGTTGCTCCTGTCATAAATTTTCATTTTTGTTGGCATAAAACCTTCAACTCTAGAACTTCAGTTTAGTTCTTCTTAGAATTTCTATCTCTTTATAAGTATTCTCTATTTGATGAGTCAATGCCATCATACCTTTCTTAAATTAATTCTTTTTTTGTTTTTTGTGTTTTGCTTTGAGACAGGGTTTCACTCCTGTTGTCCAGGCTGGAGTACAGTGGTATGATCATGGCTCACTGCAACCTCAACTTTCCAGGCTCAGATGATCCTACCACCTCAGCCTCTTGAGTAGCCAGAATTAGAGGTGCATGCCGCCATGCCTGGTTAATTTCTTGTACTTTTAGTACATATTAGGTTTCATCATAGTGCCCAGGCTGATCTCTAACTTGTAAGATCAAGTGATTCTCCCACCTTGCCCTCCCAAATTCTGGTATTACAGGCATGAGCCACCATGCCTAGCCCCCTTCTTAAGTTCTTTAAGCATGGTGATATTTCTTTCTTTGAACATTGTTATACTAGCTATTTGAACAATTTTGTCTGTTAAGTCGAGTATCTGGGCCTCCCTGAAGACAGATTGTATTCAGTGCTTTTTATTCTGAAAACAAATTACTCTTTCTTTTTTATTTTCTAAATATCTCATAATTTTTCATTTATAACTGGACATTTTAGATAATATATTAAATCAACTCTAAAAACTGATTCAACTTACATTCATATGGCTTGTTATTATTTAGTGACTTTCCTCGACTTTATTTGTGAAATTTATTTCCTCCCACAGTGTGCCTCCTTTGATGTTCCCTAGAGAGTCCAGTCTTGGCCTTGCACACAATTTCTCTTACCACCAGAGTGGGATTGATTTTAGTGTGGATCTCTTTAAGTGTTTTTCTCCCGGTCTCCCTGTTAAGCTTCTTGCTAGTCAGCCTCTATTGTTTCACATTCAGCTGGTAATCTCCACTAATAGCCAGCAGACGCTGTATTGTTTTTGGCTACATTGTGGAGCATACATTTCTCCATAGTCTGATCCAGTAAAATGTGGGCAACTTTGCAGAGCCAGGATGTCGCTACACGTTGAGGCAGACCCCACAAACTTTCTTTTTAACTTTCTCTTTCCCTAGCATTTTCTGTTTTAAATATCTACATGGTCTATCATTTTTTTGGTATTTGCATCATAGAGCTACCAGTCACCTCTTTGTTGCCCTTACCAATGAACTTCCCCATACTCTGTTCCAAATAAAGGCAGTCTTAGTGTATTACTGTACTGTAGCTGAGGTTGAGGACAGCAGCCTACTTCTTCTCTGTGACATTATTGTTCTCTAAGCAGGGCACTGGCCAAAGATAGTAGTTCTTGATCTTCTTGGCTTGCCCCTCCCAGTGTGGAACCTCTACCTCATGAGCAAACTGTAGTAGAGACATAGAGACAACTGGGCCTCAGTATTTCCAGCCTACTGTACTTGGGGTAGAACTTCTGCCCTGTGAGTGAAGTAATAAAACTAGTCTTTTTTGGCCACATCTATTTGAAATGGAGTTTTTACAACTGCAGAATTGAAGCTAAGAGATGTCAACAACCTGCCTCTCCCAGTGCGAAACTGAAGCCCTCAACTGAAAATATAGCCCTAAACTAGTAATTGGTGAGGAAAAACGGCCTGGTCTTTTAGTCTGACTAGTGAAGAGCTGAAGTAACAATGAGCTGGGAGAGGGAAGAGAAAATTGAAGTGGATTGTGGCTCAAATGCCACAGACTCTCTCTCTTTTTTCTGAGTTTAAATATATATTCTTGAATACATATTTCACTATTGGCTGTTTGTCCTTAGAAAAATGTCAGCAGACTACAGCTGTTTTTACAGTTTTCACCAGTCAAAAGACTGTTTTCACTGAGACAGTGTCCACTGAGCTCCTCTCCCAACCATTTGAGCGGCACCCTACACTGACTGTTGAGGTTTCCAAATTATGGTGTCCATTCTCAATTGTAACATTGTTATATCAAGGAAAATGATTGGAAAGACCTTTGTAGTAGAAAAATGTCCATCAGTTATAAATTTGAAATGTGAACTGAGCATATAAAGCATGAATGTGTGTAAGTAATCAGAAAGGACTAATGCATAATCATACATTAGCAGTGCTGAATTTCAAAGTCTATTTGTAAAATCTATTTATAGAAATAGAATTTATCTATTAAATAGATGAACATTTGAATTTTGTGAGCTATTGACAAGTAGCTTAAAAAGAAGCTGTTTATTCTTAGGAATGTGAAAAGAAGAAGATATTGGATTTAAGGATATCAGTCATTTTGATTAAAGCGTGTGACTTAATATGTTAGCTTTCTCACAATTCAGCATGTTTTTGATGTACTTATTTTGGCTATTTACACTATAATCACAAAGACAACTGTGATGTTTCTTTTCAGTATACATTCAGAAATAAAGACCAATCTATTGTTTTCTAGGTGTTATATGTGTTATTAAAATTTAGGGATTTTATTTATTTTGAATGCACTAAATATATACATTGACTTATCCTTTTAAAAATAGTTCTGGCTTTAGTAATGTTTTGGAATGATATAGTTATTCAGAGCGAGTCAATATCAAATGTGAAATGACTGTGAAGAATAAGTGAATGTATGGTGAATTAGATAAATTAGCATCAAATGAACAGTATTTTCTCTGCTTCACTTTCCTGCACAACATTTTAAGGTTGATATTTTAGGAAATAATCTCAATCCATTAATTTTATGGAGTATCTTCTGCCACTGCTAAGAGAACAGATGAATCGTTTCTATGCCAGAATTAAATTCTATAAATAAGTTATAGATGAACACATAAAAAGTCATCGAGTGGGAGAAAACTGATATCTGTACCACTGTGTGATACCTTGTACTCTCCTACAGACTCCCAGAAAAAGTTGAAAGTGAAATTATAATTGAGAACTACTTAAGTACTTAGGATTCCTTTAATATGGTAAAATTTTATAATTTTTATGCCATTTTTAGAAGCCAAGGGAGAATAAAGGAAGTAGAGAATTTACCTGCAAAGTAGTAGGTTCTAATAAAGTTTAGTACAAAATCTGTAGAAAAAATACTGAAAATATAAAGTAAGTCATTTTGAAAAGATCAATTTGTGGGAGTATGTACATAAATGAATAAAACATACCATTTACAAGTTTTATATATAAAGAACCTTAGTTCATGCTGTTCCATTCTCTGTTAGTGATTTGTGTTAGTAATTTTATTCTAGTAAGATAATTTGACTTAATGGTTTTAAAATGACTTATTTCCTTACAGTTCTGGGCCTATAAGGAGGCAAATTATTTGGCTATGTACATACACAATGGTTTCCATGATGGAAAACATGCCCCCTTCTGCCAATGCACTCCCCTCCTCAACATCTGCCAGAGAACTTTGATTACAGCATAATGTTGAAAAGCTCCATGAAAAGATTCACAAGAATTATTTGATCATGTCATGTATTACCAGCCCACACAAATGTATGATTAAATTAATGTGTGGATTATGTAAGACCTTCTTATGTAATCTTTTTTCAGTCATTATGACTGAATTTTCTTCCTCTTGAACTTTATTAAAATATCTCTAAGTTTTGTAAAAGGTTTCTGTTACCTCGATCTAATCTCTTTTTAAGTAGATATTTTCTATGCAGGTGACCACTACCTCATTTTTTAAAATCTCTAACCCAGTAAATGTTTCTGAAACTGGATTCTCTTTTCTAATCCTCTCCTTAATATTTCTTCTTTGATATTTCAGTGTCATAAGCAGCTCAAGTCCTAGTTAGTTATATGCAGGTGGTTTTCCTAGGGAGAAAAGAGTACATTTCCTGCAGACTAGAATTAGTCAGGGGCAACAGGGCACACAAGTGGCTCTGTTTTATAGCATTGATTCAATTTTATTTGTATTAGATTTATATATTTTTGAAACATTTGCTTCCTTTCTCAGAATGCAAAACTCTAGAAAATAAACTTGTCTCCTGCTGATGCTTTGCACTATGTCTCACACAAAATAAGGAGCCAAAAATTTAATGTTCACTCATTCTGTATGTATTCTGTTGTCAACCTGCCTTGTTTCATTTGCTTAGTTTTATAAGAGTTTTTTAATGTTTTTCCTTTCAGAGGATCACAATATAAGAAAGGAACAAAGAGGTTAACTCACAATCATGATAGAGGGTGGTCCATGCCCTTGTGCCATGTGCTCTTCACATTCTAAACTCTATAGAAAACTCTGCTTTCTCCACTCACGCCTGCTAGAATTTAACATCTTGTGTGGTTCAAGGATGTGGGAACTCCATTGTACCATCAAATTTAGACAGCAATATATTTATTAAAGAGATCAAGATATATCACTGTGGTTTGAAAAACTATGTTTTTCTTTTTGCTGGTTTTCATCTTTGAATCCATTCTTTCTTCCGTAACTTGTTCGACATATCTGATACAGTTAGAAAAATTGGGATCTCTTTCACTTCAAAAGAATGTATTAATAATCTCAGGCTACCATAACAAGATGCAACAGACAGGTTGGCTTCATTAAACACAAGGCATTTATTTTCTCACAGTTATAGAAAGTGAAAGTCCAAGATCAAAATGCTTTAGGGTTGGTTTTTCATGAGGTGTTTTCCTAGCTTCTTGCTATGACCTCAGATGGCCTTTCTTCTGTCCTTCCCAGATTAGGACCTACTCTTGTGAAACCATTTAACCTTAATTACTTCTATAAGGGTCCTATCTCCAAGTACACTGGCATTGGTGGTTAGGATTTCAATGTATAAAATTTAGGGGAACACAAGTCAATCCATAACAAAAATATCTATAAAAGTTCCACCAGCGATGGTTGAGTGATCCAGTTTCTCCCCATCCTCATCAGCATTTGGTGCCATCATTATTTTTTTATTTTTGAAAATAGTGTTTTTTATGATGAACAGAGTATTAAAATTTTACTTTTTTAATTATTATTTTTTATTTTGCTTTTAAGTGAAAATATAATTGTACGTATTTATGGGGCACAATGTGATGTTTTGATGAATATATATGTTGTGGAATGGTCAGATATGGGTAATTAGCCGTCACCTCAAATATGTATCATTTCTTTATGGTGAGAACATTAAAAATCCTCTCTTTTAGCTATTTTAAAATGCATGATACATTATTATTAACTATAGTCAGCTTACTGTGAAATAAAATTTATTCCTCCTAACTGTAACTTTTTTTTCCATTGACCAGTCTTCCCTTTCCCTGTCTACCTCTTCTGCCTCTAGCCTCTGGTAACAACCATTCTATTCTAAATTTCTATGAGTTTGACTTTTTTAGTTTCCATGTATAAGTTACGTTATATAGTATTTGTCTCTCTGTTTGGCTGATTTTACTCAGCATGCTGTCCCCTAGGTTTATCCATGCTGTCATAAAAGGCAGAATTGCCTGTTTGTTTTTTTCTTTTTAAGAATGGATCGTATTCTATTGTGTATGTACAGTATATCACATTTTTTATTCCACTCATCTGTTTATAGACACTCAAGTTGTTTTCATATCCTGGCCATTGTAAATAATGCTGCAATGAACAGGGGCATGCAGATACCTTTTCAGCATACCAATTTCAATTCCTTTGGGCATATACCCAATAGTGGGATTGCTGGATTATATGGTAATTCTGTTTTAGGTTTTTGAGGAGCTTCCACAGTATTTTTCAAAATACTGTATAAATATTTTCAAAATATTGTATAATATTTTGTATAATACTGTATAAATATTTCAAAATATTGTATAAATTTACAATACCACCAATGATGTATAAGGATTCCCTTTTCTCCATATTCTTGCCAACACTTGTTGTCTTTTATCTTTTTGATAATAGCCAATCTAACAGGTGTAAAGTGATATCTAATTGTGGTTTTAATTTACATTTCTCTGATGATTATAGGTGTTCAGCTGTTTTTATATATACGTTGTCCAGATATATATAGTTGGAAACTATAAGTCACTGATGAAAGAAATTGAATGCAACAAAAATAAATGTAAAGATATCTCATGTTTATAGATTAGAAAAATAAATGTAAAGAAATCTCATGTTTATAGATTAGAAAAATTGAATTTTTGATGTTTACACTACCCAAAGCAATCTACAAATTCAATGCAATCTTTATCAAAATTCCAATGACATTCTTTAGAGAAATAGAAGTTACAAAAAAACCCTAATAGCTAAAGCAAACTTGAGAAAAGGAAATCTGAAGGCATCACACTATTAGATTACATTACAAAGATTTCAGTTTACATTACAAAGCTATATTTATCATAAAGCATAATATTCCCATAAAAACAGATAAATTGACCAATGGAACAGGACAAAGAGCCCAAAATAAACCCACATGCCTATATAGTAAGTTGATTTTCAACAAAAGTGTGAGGAACACAAGAGGATTAAAGGACAGTCCCTCAATAAATGATGCTGGGAAAACTGAATATCTAATACAAAAATAAAAATAAAAATGGGACTTTGTCTCAGTTCCTACGCAAGAATCACCTTAAAATGGATTAAAAAATTGAATGCAATAGGAGCAAAATTCTACGACATTGGTCTGGAAAGAGTTTTAGGGAAAAAAGTGAAAATAGACAAACGGGATTTTATGAAACTATAATAAAAAGGTTCTACATAGCAAAGAAAACAATTAATTGAGAGACAGCTCATGGATTCAGATGAAATATTTGCAGATCACATAACTGATAAGGAACAAATATCTAAAATATACAAGGAACTCAAACTACTCAATAATGAGAAAAAAAATCTATGAAAAGTGAACAAAAGAACATAAATTTCTACAAAAAAGACACTAAAAAATTTTAGACATTATTATAATTATAGGTATATGGAATGTCATTTAATTTGAAATTGCATTTAGTTTTGATTTGCATTTCTTTAATGGCTGATGATGTGAAACAGGCTTTATGTTCTTACTTGCCTTCTGTATATCCTTTTCAGTAAAATACAGGTTTCTATCTTTTACCCATTTTTACTTGGCTTTTTAAAATTGTGAGTTTTGACAATTCTTTATATAGGAGTTTTTTGTGAGATACATGGTTGGCAAAGATTTTCTCCTAGTCTATAGCTTGTATTTTCATCTTCTTATCAGGGTCTATCACAGAGCATAGGTTTTTAATTGTGATAAGGACCAACTTATCTGTTTTTTTTTATTTGATCATTCTTTTATTGTCAAGTCATTCTTTTACTGTCAAGTTTTAAGTTCCCAAAATTTTCTTCATTCATTTTAATAGACTTATATGAATATAGACATTCTGGAAAATAGTTTGCAATTCCTTTTTCAACTAAAAATAGACATACCATATGACCCAGCAATTCCACTCTTGCATGCTCAGAAAAATGAATATCTATTCCCATGAAAAAATAAAAAGTTAAAAGAAAACGTCCTAATTAGTTGATGTTAAGTTTAAAAAATAAGTGACAATAGACTCCAAAAGACCTACTGTGAACTTTGCCTTTGTAACCTTTGTCATTAGTCAGCCTTAAATATAAAAAACAGGGTTTTCGTCATCATTGTTGTTATGTTAGTGCACACTCTGAACAATAAATGTAGTCTGAATGCCGCAGCTTTCAGCTTGTGGCAAGGTGTCTTCTAACATATTGCTTCACTTTTGCTGCTTTTATCTCATCCCCCAATTACTCTAGCCTATTAAAACAATTAAGCTTTTAATTGATCTTTCTTTTCCAAGTCTACTATATACGAATTTATCATAAATATGCTTATTTTATTTATTAAATAATTCACTCAGTAAAATGAGAAAATTATTATTGAATAACAGTTTTACCTTGATTAAAGAGGCAGCTGAAACTCATATTACCAATCATACTGTGTATTTGATTACTCAAATCCTATACAGCAGTATACAGAAATTGTTCACATCAAAATAAAACCTCATTTTCTAAGAAAAGACAATCATCCCCCAACATTAAGTAAAATTTATATGTAGAGTTACACCCAGGTACAAAGTTGGTCAACAATAAATCACATATACAATGGTGGTCTCATAAAAGTATAATGGAGCTAAAAAAATTTCATCACCTAGGGATGCTGTATCCATCAAAATGTTGTAGTGCAATGCATTACTCACATGTCTGTGGTAATCTTGGCATAAATAAACCTATTGCACTACCAGTCATATAAAAGTATAGCACATAAAACTATGTAGAGTATCTAACACTTGATAATAAAGAATTATGTTACTGGTTTATGTATTTACTATATTCTTTTTTTGTAGAAAGTACTCCTTCTACTTACAAAAAATGTTAACTGTAGAACAGCCTGAGGTAGGTCCTTCAGGAGGTATTCCAGAAGAATGCATTGTGATGACAACAGATGACAGCTCCGTGTGTGTTATTACCCCTGAAATCCTTCAAGTGGGACAAGACATTGAGGTGGAAGACAGTGATATTGGTGATCCTGACTTTGTGTAGGCCTGGGGTAATGTGTATGTTTGTGTCTTAGTTTTCAAGAAAAAAGTTTGAAAAGTTAAAAAAATTATTTTAATAATGTTTATAGAATAATAATATAAAAATTGACATAGTTGTACAACGTGTTTGTGCTTTAAGTGAAATGTTTTTACAAAATAGCCAAAAAGTTAAAGAAATTAAGGTTAATTGATAAGTGAAGAAAATTATTATTATAAATTTAGTACAACCTAAGTGTACAATGTTTATAAAGTCTATAGTAATGTACATTAATGTCCTCAGCCTTCACATTTAGTCACCTCTCACTGGCTCACCCAAACCAACTTCCAATCCTACAAGCTTCATTCATAGGAAGTGCCTTATATAGGTGTACCTTTTTTCAATCTTTTAAAATTGAGAATGGACTGAAATTTTTCAGGATAAAGATTAGAATACAATTATTTAAAAAAATTAGTTTGACATGACTATCACTTATCTAAATTGACATGTTAGGTATTCATTTGTTTATTACAGCCAAGAGTTTGAAAAGGAAATACAAACTTGGGCATCATCAACATATAGTTGGCTCTCCATATCTGCACGTTCTCCATATGCAGATTCTACCAACTGCCTATCAAAAGCATTTGAAGGACAAAATAAAAATACAACAATAAAAATAATACAAATAAAATAAGTACAATAACTATTCACATATCATTTACATTGTATGAGGTGCTATAAGTAATCTAGAGATGATTTGAGGTATGCAGGAAGATTTACCTAGGTTATATGCATAGATTACACCATTTTATATAAGGGACTTCAACATTCACAAATCTTGGTACTCACGGGAGTCCTGGAGCCAATCTGCAGATTCAAAGTGATGACCGTAATGAGTGACTTAAAACTGTGTGATTGGATGATATTGGCAAAGAAGTGAGAGTATATAGAAAAGTGAAGAGATCAAGAACTAAACTTGAGTTCTCCAAAATCAAGCGTTTTCACAAAAGAGAATGAACTAGAAATGGATAAAGAGAAGGAGATATAAATAATATAGAAAACACGCCAAAAATGTTTGTAGTCTGAGAGATCAAGATTAAACTGACAATAACTATGACTATGTATTTAAGAGAAACAAACTCAGCCATTCTATCCATAATTTAACAGATTAAGGTCAATTGTATGTGGTGGAATTATCCATGTGATCTGGTCTGTCTTTTTATCCATGTGGCTTTATCTGAGTTCTAGTAATGACTTGGCTCCCTCAAGGCATTTTAATACTTACTAATAACTAGCCTTGGTAAATATCTCCCATACCTATTCAGCTTATAGTATTTCTCAACAGATGCAGGGTTTGTATTTGTCAACCTGAAATAACTGAAAGGATTAGAATCCAGTTTAAAAGTTTATCTAAGCACTAAGCTAAGAATGGCCATTGAGATAACACAAACTCCAAAGGAATGGTGTCGTGCCTTGAAGTTAAAAGTCAAGGTCTTCCTTACATAGGCAGAAAACAAAGAAATGTAGTGGGACTGTAACATTTTTTATATAAGGCTGGTTTGGTTTATGAGTGTCAGTAATTTAATTAGTTACAGTTTGTTCTCTTTCCTATCGCTTATTTTCTTTTCCTTTTGAATTTAAAAGAGTATATTTAATGGACAGAAAGATGGGAACAATATACACTGGGGATTACTAGAAGAGAAGAGTGGAAGGGAAAGGACTGAATAACTACCTACTGGGTACTATGCTCACTAACTGGGTGATGGGGTCCTTCATACCCCAAACCTTAGCAGAACACAATATACCCTTATAACAAACCTGTACAGGTACCACCTTAATCTAAAATACATGTTGAAATTATAAAAATAAAATAAAAGAGTGTATTTAAACATGTCACCTTAGACACTGATTGATAGTCATGCAGTTCTCGCATGAGAAAGGAAAGAGGGAAGTTAATCTATAATGCATATCAAAAGTTAAGACGGAAGGGGTCTTCCCTGGTGCCCTTTAGTCATTTATAACATTTTACAGAACAATGTAGATAAGGAAAAAGGCTAGTCTATAATTAGAGAAACATAGTTCACAGCTTCCTAGGTTATGGCTGCCTATTTATGTGGCTCAGGTCTCATAATCACATTCCCTTAAACCTCAAAATATTTTAAGGTTCCAACAGCTTAGATTGTGAATTATTTATTTTCACATACAACACATCTGCAACTCTAATACTGATGAGCATTTTAAACCCAACTCAATAATCAGGAATAGCAACTCACTGTGTTGAGTCCTTTCCAGAGACCACTGACAATCACAGAGTTCAAAGTTCAATGATTTTGTTTTCTTCTTGTTATTTGTTAAAAGCCTGGCTAAGGGTTCATATTAAATTTTTTAACAGCAAAACAATATAGAGACAAATTAGTTCAATACACAAAAATAGGCTCTGTGCACTTTCCTCTAAAAAGAAGCCCCACAAAATATTGTTTTTGTTTTTTAATTTTTTTAATTTTTATTTATTTTATTTTATTTTATTTATGTATTTTTATTATACTTTAAGTTTTAGGGTACATGTGCACAACGTGCAGGTTGGTTACATATGTACACATGTGCAATGTTGGTGTGCTGCACCCATTAACTCATCATTTACATTAGGTATATCTCCTAATGCTATCCTTCCCCCCTCCCCCCTCCCCCCACCTCACGACAGGCCCTGGTGTGTGATGTTCCCCTTCCTGTGTCCAAGTGCTCTCACTGTTCAATTCCCACCTATGAGTGAGAATACGTGGTGTTTGGTTTTCCGTCCTTGTGATAGTTTGCTGAGAATGATGGTTTCCAGCTTCATCCATGTCCCTAAAAAGGACATGAACTCATCCTTTTTTATGGCTACATAGTATTCCATGGTGTATATGTGCCACATTTTCTTAATCCAGTCTATCACTGATGGACATTTGGGTTGGTTCCAAGTCTTTGCTATTGTGAATAGTGCTGCAATAAACATATGTGTGCATGTGTCTTTATAGCAGCATGATTTATAATCCTTTGGGTATATACCCAGTAATGGGATGGAGGGGTCAAATGGTATTTCTAGTTCTAGATCCCTGAGGAATCGCCACACTGTCTTCCACAATGGTTGAACTAGTTTACAGTCCCATCAACAGTGTAAAAGTGTTCCTATTTCTCCACATCCTCTCCAGCACCTGTTGTTTCCTGACTTTTTAATGATCACCATTCTAACTGGAGTGAGATGGTGTCTCATTGTGGTTTTTTTTTGCATTTCCCTGATGGCCAGTGATGATGAGCATTTTTTCACGTGTCTGTTGGCTGAATAAATATCTTCTTTTGAGAAGTGGCTGTTCATATCCTTCGCCCACTTGTTGATGGGGTTGTTTTTTTCTTGTAAATTTGTTTGAGTTTGTTGTAGATTCTGGATATTAGCCCTTTGTCAGATGAGTAGATTGCAAAAATTTTCCCCCATTCTGTAGCTTGTCTGTTCACTCTGATGGTGGTTTCTTTTGCTGTGCAGAAGCTCTTTAGTTTAATCAGATCCCATTTGTCAATTTTGGCTTTTGTTGCCATTGCTTTTGGTGTTTTAGACATGAAGCCCTTGCCCATGCCTATGTCCTGAATGGTATTGCCTAGGTTTTCTTCTAGGGTTTTTATGGTTTTAGGTCTAGCATGTAAATCTTTAATCCATCTTGAATTAATTATTGTATAAGGTATAAGGAAGGGATCCAGTTTCAGCTTTCTACATATGGCTAGCCAGTTTTCCCAGCACCATTTATTAAATAGGGACTCCTTTCCCCATTTCTCGTGTTTGTCAGGTTTTTCAAAGATCAGATGGTTGTAGATGTGTGATATTATTTCTAAACCGGATCCAGCAGCACATTAAAAAGCTTATCCACCATGGTCAAGTGGGCTTCATCCCTGGGATGCAAGGCTGGTTCAACACATGCGAATCAACAAACATAATCCAGCATATAAACAGAACCAAAGATAAAAACCACATGATTATCTTAATAGATGCAGAAAAGGCCTTTGACAAAATTCAACAACCCTTCATGTTGAAAACTCTCAATAAATTAGGTACTGATGGGACATATCTCAAAATACTATTTATGACAAACCCACAGCCAATATCATACTGAATGGGCAAAAACTGGAAGCATTCCCTTTGAAAACTGGCAAAAGACAGGGATGCCCTCTCTCACCACTCTTATTCAACATAGTGTTGGAAGTTCTGGCCAGGGCAATCAGGCAGGAGAAAGAAATAAAGGGTATTCAATTAGGAAGAGAGAAAGTCAAATTGTCTCTATTTTCAGATGACATGATTGTATATTTAGAAAACCCCATCGTCTCAGTCCAAAATCTCCTTAAGCTGATAAGCAACTTCAGCAGTCTCAGGATACAAAATCAATGTGTGAAAATCACAAGCATTCTTATACACCAATAACAGACAAACAGAGAGCCAAATCATGAGTGAACTCCCATTCACAATTGCTTCAAAGAGAATAAAATACCTAGGAATCCAACTTACAAGGGATGTGAAGTACCTCTTCAAGGAGAACTACAAACCACTGCTCAATTAAATAAAAGAGGACACAAACAAATGGAAGAACATTCCATGCTCATGGATAGGAAGAATCAATATTGTGAAAATGGCCATACTGCCCAAAGTAATTTATAGATTCAATGCCATCCCCATGAAGCTACCAATGACTTTCTTCACAGAATTAGAAAAAACTACTCTAAAGTTCATATGGAACCAAAATAGAGCCCGCATTTGCAAGTCAATCCTAAGCCAAAAGAATAAAGCTGGAGGCATCATGCTACCTGACTTCAAACTACACTACAAGGCTACAGTAACCAAAACAGCATGGCACTGGTACCAAAACAGAGATACAGACCAATGGAACAGAACAGAGCCCTGAGAAATAATACCACATATCTACAACCATATGATCTTTGTTGTTGTTTCTAAACATAGGAATCTGGAAGAAGTAAGAAAAGGTATAATTAACATCTTCAAAAAATCAATCCCCTATGTATATTTTGGAATCAATCTTTGGAGGCTGATTACTGAAGTTAAGGACAATTAGTTTGTATATCTTGATCTGGCCACAGGTAAGAAGGCTTCTAATTTTAGGCATTTCATCTTAAGCTGGTGGGGAATTTAGTATAGTACATATTTTTCTGACATTTTAATTGATTGTTAAAAATTTCACTCAACAGTTTTATTTTATACTTTGTTATTACAAAGTAATTTGATAATAAAAAGGAATACAAGACCAGGCATGTTTATCTTGGTAAAAGGAGAAAAAGATAAATTACTGGCAGATTTTTTTTCACTCAAATTAGTTATTAATTATTAAATTAAAAAAACACTCTAATGATGGGCTAAATAATTAATGCCCCTTAAAATAAATAAATGTAAACCACAGTCTCTTAAGGAGCCCTTTTAATCAATAATAACATAAACAACTACCATAACCTAAAGAAATCTAAATATTAACCCCTTTCATAATGCCTCTTCAAAGGACAAAGGAAGAAGAGATGGATGGGGCATAATTAAAAAAAACTCTTGAAGCTTACTATAGTCTTAAATATGGGCATAGAGGACCACCAAGGGTTTGGAAAATCCATTTTAGTGTCATCCACTGCCAAAACTACACAATCAAAACCCTTAGTTCAGGAAGAATACAACGTTAGTTTAGCAGAGGGAAGTTGTGTTGCTTGGGATCCTTGATTTTGAGTTATGCCAAGTAAAAGGTTATTATGACACTTTCTCAGATTTAATGATCATAAAATCCTAGGAGTGAGTGTATACAATTTAAATGTTTGAACTTCTTTGACATCTCAAGCTCCTTAATATCTTTACAATAATTCTCCATTTCTGAGGATACACTGGAACTGATCCAAAATGTGACCTACATGACAGACTAGAAAAAACATACTATAAAACACAAAGTATTTATGTAAAATGGAATAATAATTGGAATTAAGGAAGTTAATTGGTAGCTGTTGGCTCAAAGTTTGGATTATGAAGTATTAAGGTAACTAAGTAATAAATCTCTTACTACTACTGCTACTGCCACTACTATTACTGACAATATTAGAATCCTTTCTTCAAATTAAAACCATTTAAACAATGAATATATGAAACTGATAAAAGCAGCTCTGTTCTGTTTAAATTAGGGAATGAAGGCGTTGTAGGTTTGCTTCCTCAGACCCTGCTCTGCACCTCATCATAGGAAAATCCTTAGTCTCAGGGCCTTAAAGAATATGATTTGGAAGCTCTATATGATGACATTTAATGCCAAACAATTGAGTTGTAAAACAAAAATAAAAATATTTTAGGAAATTAAAATGAGTGCTTTTGTAAGGCTGTATTATCCAAGAGAAAAAGAATGAACAAAATAAGTTACCTGGTGATTGAAATAAAGTAGCTATTGGTTTAGTGGACATAGTAAAAAAGAAATTAAGAGGAAAACAAATTGCTAAAACAAACAAAAACAAGAATAGGGGTTGATGGCTGACTAGATAGTCATGACAAAGATAAGTCATTACTTAAGAAAGATTTTATGTGCACATACTAATGTAATGTTTAAGAGCAAGTGCTTTTGAATGAGACTCATCTAGGTTTTATGGAGATGTAAGTGGGTCTTAAATTTCCAGCTCTGCTAATTATTAGATATTTGAAGGTGGGCAAAGAACTTAAACCTAATTAACCTCAGATTCTGCATTTGTAATAGAAACAATATCTTCCTGTTCCAAACATTAATTTATTTGTTCAACAAAAGTTTATTGTCTAAATGCTATTAGACAGTCATATTATTGTGGATTTTCCCATGAATGTTAGATTCATGTCAAGAGGTTCTTTAACATGGAGCTTACAATTAAACGGAAAAAACAGAAATTGAATATGTGCTTTCAAGAGTAGTGAATATGAGAAAAGAGCAATAAAAGATACCATGCTAGCATACGATGGGATTACAGGATTGTTGTGAGGATTAATATGAGAGATAACATAGGTAAACATTATGGTACAAGGCTGTACTATTGTACATGCATTTCTGTAACAAGGCTACTGTTTTTGTTTGTGCTTTGGGGATAAATAGGACAGTGTCAAGTCTGAAAATGTTTGAGTGATTCCAAATTGGATGGAAATACAGGTCACCAACTCAACAAATCCACAAAGATAAATCTTTCAAAGAATAAACTAAGTTATGATTATCCATATTGCTTTTGAGAATATTATAAAACAAATCTTTTTTTTTAAGTAAAACACTGAAAACTTGGGAGATAGAAAATGGTGGTTTTTCAAGAGAGATATTAATTGTAGTCATATACACATGGTGAAAAAATTTTAAAAATAGCCCTAGAAATATCAATAGCAGCAAACTGGTATAACAGGAAAACATAAGTCCAGAGTAGTAGACAAAGTCAGATATTCTAGGGTTTATTAAAGTGGTTGAACATTTACATTTCAGAATGCTATTGTACTTTCTTGTTTCACCAAAAGAATTTAAAGGAACACAGATTTGATAAAGTTGATCTGGTAAAAAGAAAGGTGAAATTCCTTTCTATAGCTCACTTAGTCAAACTATATGAATAGGTAATTTTTAAAGCAAGTTTTTTCTAAATGAAAAGGAGTGTCAGAATTTGGGAATCAGATAATCCTTATTAAGTAATTTTTAAAAATTAGTATTTCTTTATTTTATTTTATTATTATTATACTTTAAGTTTTAGGGTACATGTGCACAATGTGCAGGTTTGTTACA
Organism: Pongo abelii; assembly: GCF_028885655.2. Classification (NCBI taxonomy): domain Eukaryota; kingdom Metazoa; phylum Chordata; class Mammalia; order Primates; family Hominidae; genus Pongo; species Pongo abelii. Next base: position 87,822,353 of record NC_071996.2, read on the forward strand.
TATGTATACATGTGCCATGTTGGTGTGCTGCACCCATTAACTCATCATTTAGCATTAGATATAGCTCCTAATGCTATCCCTCTCCCCTCCTCCCACCCCACGACAGTCCCCAGTGTGTGATGTTCCCCTTCCTGTGTCCATGTGTTCTCATTGTTCAATTCCCACCTATGAGTGAGAACATGTGGTGTTTGGTTTTTTGTCCTGGCGATAGTTTGCTGAGAATGATGGTTTCCAGCTTCATCCATGTCCCTACAAATGACATGAACTCATCATTTTTTATGGCTGCATAGTATTCCATGGTGTATATGTGCCACATTTTTCTTTTCTTATCTTTTCTATTCATATGATAAAGGCAAAACAACTACTTTTTGCTTTATTCGGTGATTTTGGCTAGTCATAAAATTATTCCAGTTTTTTTCTTTTCTTATAAATACATCTAGTGAGGAAATAAAGAAACTTATTAAAACAAAAAGTATGAAAATAGCTTTTTCTGTATTGTCTATTTTTTGGTTACATCTATCACTTATTTGGCCTATACACAGTTATTTTTATCAAAGTATATTGAGGAAATAGAAACCATTTTTAGATATTTGTAATTAGATAATAGAGGAAACATGTTATTTAAGCCAATGTAGATATTATTTAAATTTTAACTCAAAATGAGATAGAATCCTCAAAGCCATGTATATTCATGCTTCGATTGCTTCATATTTCTAGTTCTCCATACCCTTAGGGCACTAATAACCAAAAATCAGGCACAAAACAAATGAATAACAAAAATTATATTTCACTGTGGAGAACCAATGAAATAGAAAGTTTGGATGTATTGTATTCTATAAAGCTAAAATAACTGTAAATCACTTGAACTGGATGTTTATTCCCTGATTGCTTCCTCTCATGCATGGAAAAATTATTTATGTAGGATCTAGATTCCCCACAGGCAAGAAGGCATCACAGAGTAAAGAGTCAATATGCAAAGTGTCTCAGAATTGTTTGGCACATCTCTCAAGCCTTCTGCATTTTGTCCTCACACAGTTTCTTTTTAAACATCTGATCTATTCCTTTATGGAGTAGGGGAATCTTCTGATTAATATGCACTGGGGCACCACATGGTTGCCCATCTGTGTGGGTCAGTTTCAAATCACTGATCAGGGCTGAAATTGAGTTGAAATTTAGCCAAATGGCCAGCAACAATGACCTTCAAACCCATGGTGGCTGGCTGATGGGCAGCTTTAGAGAATTTAATTTGCTTTAGAGCTTGTATCTCACATTCATTTCTGATATTTAAAATGAATTTATTTATTGTACTTATTGATCTTCACTTTTCAGATATTTAAGTTTTGGAAAGTCTTCTTTCAGATTTCCAATAGCAAATTCATCTAAATACCATTTCCTAAAAGTATTAACTTCAAGAAATCAATAAATAAATAATGTATACATTTATACAATTTTTGGTAAGAGAAATACTGTTCTTTTATCTCTTTTTCAGGTAAAGGTAATTAATCTATGTCTTCCTCTAATATTAGCCAGCATATTCCAATTAATAGCTGGATACTTTTTATTATTCAAACAGACAAAAACAAGTAAAGAAAATTAATCCACTTAAGAACTGGGATAGATGACCTTTAGAAACTGAATTAAATATAGCAAAGTATATACATTTTGAAAGTAATCTATGAGTAAACTTTTCATATCCGTTTATTTGCTTTCTAATCATCTATATTTGAGAAATAGAACTATAAAACATCCTAAGGCATAACAAAGTTAATTGTCTTTTCATGTTACTATAAAGAACATTTTAATTTTTGTAATTGAGAAAAATATTTCCATGTCCCTAAATTTCCCATGTACAACCAGGGTAAGTTTTATGTTATTAAGTTAAGCATCAGATTATCTGCATAACAGGGGAGATAATTCTAATACTTTCTTATATAGAAAGGTCATCAGAACCATCAATAACCTCTGTATTCGTTACCTCACTTTCTTTGCCTCAACTGAATGATATCTAGGATATGTTACTAACTCTTTGCCAAGAGGTTCAAGAACAATAGCAAAAACATGGTTTCCTCACCATGTATTCTCATTCCACAACACACAATAAAAAACAGCTTCCTTTCTAGAACATGCTCTTTTTTATGGTCTGGATGTTAAAGGAAAAAAAAACTGTTCAATGATTCTTGTTAAAGCATGGTGAGAAAGATTTTATTCAGGACCAATGTGACAGGTATAGGAACCTCCGCAATGGGGTCTTGCAGTGCGGGAGATTGCACTCAACTCCAAATACACTGTGAGCAAGTGGAAATGTTTAGCCATGAAAGAGCATGGGGATCAGTAGGTAGAAAATTCTAAAAGCAAACTTCAGCGGTAAGTGGGGCTCTGGTTAAACCAACTTAACAGGATTCGTGCTGAAGCCAGGCCAGAGTGATCAGGTATTACCTGCAAAATGAGGAACCTGACCACATATTGAGGAAAATGAGATATGGATGATATGGGGTTCTGGCTAAACTGACTTTGCAGGGTTCTTTGCTGAAAATGGATTTTATAAGGAAGTGTACAGATAGTCTTAGGAGAAGGTCCAGAAGCCTGACCTAAGCTTGACCAAGCAAAGAATCTTTGTCATAGGCCGAATAGAGAACAAAGAGAAGCCAATTATGTTATCACTTATAAAGCTTGTGTTGCAATGTAGCATATATAATTTCCACTCACATTCTATTAGTTAAATAATCAAGCTCATAATTTAGTAGAGTGGGAAAGGATAATCCTCATACAAGGGTCATGGCAATGGATTGAGAAGCAAATAGTTGGGATCAAATATGATATACCATACACATTTATCTTGATTACATGTGTTTGCTTCACTCTCATAAGCTAAGCAAAATCCAAATGAGAACTCTTAAATTCTATGAATCAAATTGTGTTTTTTTAATTTCTAGAGGTGAAATTTGTTAATATTTTTGCACATCTACTTTTGGATCCTTATCTAAGAATTTACAACCTTTCTCTGTACATACATGAAGACCTACATTTGATTTGTTTTAATTTTTTTTATTTCTAAAAGAACCTTGCCAAAGTATAATCATGCCAAATCCTGATATAAGCCCCCTTCTCTCGCCTGGAAGACTGCCCCGGCCTCCTAGCTGATCTCCTTATTTCTACTTTTTATCTCAGGGTCTATTGTCAACACACTCGACAGGGTGAGCCTGTCAAAATTAATCAGATCATGCCATTCTTCTAATCAAAACTCTCCCATTGCTGCTGCCCATTTAATGAAATTTACATTTTAATGTAAAGCACATGTAATTTACAGGTATGTATTTCTGAAAGAAATAACTTATTTTTAAAAAATGTTTAGTAAGGTGTTTTATAATTAATTTGTCAGTATGTAATTTCACACATTATCTTATTTTCATTATTATTTCATTATTTTGTATGACCTTTCACTTTACAATTATGCTGTCTTTCAACTCTTATTAGTCTATGAATCTCTAGACACTCTGATGCCCATCTCTATACTGACTTCATCTCTTGTTATTTCTGTATTCCCCCTCACTCTAATGCAGCCACGTTCCTTTCTCATCTTTCACATAGCATGCTTCAGGGCTTTGGTACTGCCTGTTCCCTCTAGCAGCAAAACACTCTTTTACTAGGTATCTGTAGGATTTCCTCCGTTGTCTTCTTCAAGTATTTTCTCAAATACCAAATTCTCAATAAAATCTACCCTGGTCACCCCATTTAAATTGCAACCAATTCCACCTCTACCTTCACTCCTATACACATTGCAGGTTTTATTGTATTTTTTTTCATAACACTTATTACCTTCTTACATGTATACTGTTTATTTATCCCCCCTAAAATATAAACTACACAAATGCAAAGGCATTTGTCCATGGTATTTGGCATTTGGCACCTTGTAAGCACTCAATAAATACTTGCAGGATAATTGCATTTTTTGGAAATTTGTTCTTAATATAGAAAAATTCATTGATTTTTTTAAACGTCAGTAAATAAAGATAAACTGTATTTTTATATGTGTACTATTGTATGAAATTCATGTAAAAAAATTTATTATCCATTATGTTAATATTTGTTTTTCTATTTTAATTATAGAAACTGGACTACAATTAAAATCTATGTACATGAATTCCGGTATGTATCTGTATTTGTATGATATATGTCTAGGAGGTGAATTTCTGAGTTAATATTTATATATGTATTTTGAATGTTGATAGATAACTTCCAAAAATTTCATACTTATTTATAATTGAACATTGCAAAGAGGGTAATATTTCTTTTTATCCATATCAAATTTGCTATTTTAATTCTTTTAAATTATTCTATTAGACATATAACATTTTCTCCTGTATACTTAATACCTCTTAACTACTCTGAATACAAGTACAATGGAATTCTTTTTATATGTAGCTCGAACATTTTTGTATTTTTTTCTTTGAACTGTCTGTTTATATCATTTGCCTTCATCAGGGCCACTGTGAACCGCTCACTGGACACCTTTGTGCAACAAAGAAAGTGTGCCTCCAGGTGGACACACCCTCAGGCCAGGAAGCCTTGATGAGCACGATGTAGACTAGATTTCAGTTCCTTTCTGCCAGTTAACAAACCCCCTTGTGCAAGGCACAACCTATGCATATTTATATGGTAATCTTTATTCAACATTTTGCATAACTTCTTTATATATTAATTATAAATATTCCTTTATGATATGATAGATATGATATATAATACATATGTGTATATACATTTATGTAGCAGTTATTATTTCACTTTGTTGCTTTCTTTTCGTGTCTTATGTATTAAAATTTTAATATCTAAGGTGAAATGTTCTAATATTCTCCTCTCTAATATATTCATTAGCTAGGAAGATATAGACATACATCATATACATTTTATAAGTGTTTATTCCTCATATTGCCATGAAAGTTTACTTTCTATCCACTGCCTTAAAATAACTTCATTATATATTGTTATTTTATGTATATATAGGTATTTTTGTGATATTATATTATCATTTGTTCTATTCTGACATATTTTTCTGGCGACTTATGCCTCCATTATCAGATTTAGGGGGAACAGAAATCTTTAAAACGCTGAGTCTTTCTGTTCATTAACATGGCATTTCTATGAATATTTTTAGAGCTTATTTTTATTCTTCAATAAACTATTACCACTTTCTCCATAGAGATTTTGCACATATCTTGGTGACTTTATTCCTAAGTTTTGCTATCTGTGAACAAAGTATTCATCCATGAGATATTCTATCTCATTATTTTGATTAATTGGAGAACTTTTGATTTTTATATTGATTGTGAATTATATTGATTGCAATAGTGTTTTAGTTGACTTTTCTCTCTCACATGTTCTCTCAGTCTGAACATCTGTTTATTAAAATAACATGTCACATGCTGACTCCACACTTTGGTTTCACTTTTTTGAAGAAGCAAATAAAGAGAGCTGCCTAGTAATGATCAGTTTATGACCTAAGTGAACCCACTAGTATACTATCCTCAGAAAGAATATCTATCATTATGTTACACACCTGGACCATGAGAATGAGCAGCCCTGAGACAACACATGAGAGTGAAGGGAAAATGGCAATTTGGTATTATTATTTATATTTGCCTTTATCTACTTCAACTATAAAGTAAGCCTTAAGAAAAAAGTGTCTAGAATCTAATGTTTAGAATCATCAATTTGATCACCTAATAATGGCTAAAGAATATAACACAGAGAAAAACCTTTTCAACTTACATTGAATTCTAACTCTAGTGCCAAGTAGAATTCACGTTCTTGAGAATACCCACAGCATTTTGTGCACTCTAATATAAAATACTATAACTCTATTTAATTGAATAAACATACTCTGAAACAAATACATCCAATTGAAATTAAGTTGTATCTGGAATCGAAAAATACCTAATACATCACTAAGTTTACTATTATTTCATTCATTTTTCCTCCCATTTACTGACACTGGTTACTGAAAATTCTGTGTCAGAATTTCTCTTTGTTATCCCAGATGTCTAGATATTCACTGGGTAAGCTGTTTGTCCCTGAAATCTATAAATGTAATGGATTCTATCTGGCATGCTTTTCCTGTTCATTTTCCCAGATCTTACTTTATCAACATAATGTTCTAAGTTATTTTAGTAAATAAGAAAAAAATTAGTTATATTCATTCGAGTGGAAATATCTTTCTCTGAAGTTGCCTACCCTTTCTTTTCATTCCTTGTCTTCTCCACCCAACACAACAAGCATGTGAGAAAATGAAATCTTTTTGTTCTTTGGTGTTTCAATTTACATTCTGTGTTTCAGTACCATGTCTCCAAAGAGAATGTCTGATTCTGAGTCACGCTGGGCCACCTGTGTTTAAAGGATGAGAACATATATAATATGTTATGACAAAAATAAAATTGTTATAACAAATTGATAAGGTAACATTTTATTAAAATCGTTTGGAGCATTCAAAATATATATTCAGTAAAATGAGAAAAAAAGAAATTAGCCATTCTAATAATTACCTATTATCATTCAAAAATCAATTAATTACATTATCAAGTACTCTGGAATATAAGGTGAGCATAATATAATCAGAGAGTTATAATAAATATCATGACCATCTAAAAAACATGTAACCATAAATATTGTGAAGGAGTCTTTGTAAGCATTAAAAATACTCAGTTTCTTTTTCAATAGCACATAGCACTATATTTTCATGTATGATCCCTTCTTGTACCACTTCCTCAGATAACTGTGTGATCTATGTGTTGCCTCTTATACTCTGTTAGTTTCCTGTGATGTATTACTACAACCATTTAAAATATTTATATATTTTATTGTTTACATCTTTACTTTCCTTCCTTAAGGGTAAACTTCTTGTTTCAACAGCTTTTAACACAATGACATACTAACAACTAAAATTTGGTGGATTGAAGAGAGAAGTTAATTTTTAAAATGCCTGTCTTGATAAGTTGTTGAACTTAATAACATAGATTAGTCCCTTTTTGTTTATACTGTTCGTTGTTATTATGCTTGGATAGTTCTGAAACATGAAATCCATGATGAGAACTATTTTTGTCTTTTTTAGTCTCCACCAAGTACAAAGAGTTTTCAAGTTCACATAAATGAATATGTCAAGCTCTTTTACTCTTGCATAGATAGAAACATTTTTCCCAATGGCAAGTCAGCTTCTAAAACACCAATTCTTTAAATAAACAATTTTGTGAGCATCTAAAAAAGAACAAAAAATCATAAAAGACATATTCCCAATAAAACATCTTTGAAAAAATATCTTGTGCCACAGCAAACTTTTAGCCTTTCATTTCAACCCACATTCTTTGGAGTGTAATAAATCAAGAATAGAGAAGACAACAATATTAGAAAGCTGTTGAAGCATTGCATTGTCTGTGTGCGAGTAGGGAGCAATAATCATGAACTCTCTTCTAACAGATGAACATCAAAGAGAAGAGCATCATGGGACTGAAAGCTAAAATTCAAGTGAAAATGTGCCAATGCGCTTATTAAGAATGTGTGCATTTATAAGATTATTTTAAAGATTCTTGAAATCTAAGTTTGGTGTAACAAATAAGAGGTGCTGACTAAAAATAATCATCCCAATATAAAAATAACCTGTGTCAAGTCATGCTAAGGTTTTAAAACTATTGATGATGCATCATCACTGCTCAAATGTACATTGAAATGCACTAATAGAAAAAGGTGGTATCCATTTTACAAATCTTTTTAATTTGTTTTTTTGAGGTAGGGTCTCCCTCTGTTGCCCAGGCTGGAGTACAGTGGTACAGTCATAGCTCATTACAGCCTCAAACTCCTGGGCTCAAGCGATTCTCCTGCCTCAGTCTCCTGAGCAGCAGGGACTGCAGGTGAGCACCACCATATCAAGCTAATTTTTTAATTTTGTAGAGCTAGGGTCTTGTTGTGTTGCCCAGGCTAGTCTCAAACTCCCAGCCTCAAGCAATCCTCCCGCCTCTGACTGAACCACGACACATGGCCCACATATACTGGTTATTTATTTTTTTTTTTTTTGATAAACGTGTTCCCTTAAATCTTTCAGAGTGGATGACTTAACACGTAATGATTATTTATTCTTTCATCACACAATGAAATAATTGTTCTATTCACTATATGTCATCTGCTACATATACAAACATTTTATTTAGTGTTACTATACACAGTATTATATGTGTGTGCATTCATTGCAACTATTATATATATTACACATAATATATAATCCCTATTATATTAAAATTTATATTATATTCTATATTTATATTATATGAATACTGAATATCACATGTGTGTGCATAAAACATTTCTGTTGCAATGTACTCAAATGTTTTTGCAAAAATTATATAAATTTATCAGCATGATTTATAAAGTAAAATCATAAGGAGGACTAAATGTGATGCTGGTTTTTCATGATGGCATCATAAATACAGTGCTCCACAATATTTGTAAAATATTCATTCAGTTTAGAATTCATAATCTATTGCTTAAAAAATTGCATTGTTCGATATGGATATATATAAATTCAGAAATCCAGGTGTATATATCTCCAGAAAGACTCTTGGAAATTAAAATATCTATATAAATAAATTTGACTAAAATTATTTTATTTTCATTAGGGAATTTAAAATGATATTCGAAACAAAATTTTAATGAAAAGATCAAACAATAGAATGGCATATCGTCTAAGCAAAAGAGGTCATGTAAGAGAAAGAGGTAAGGTCAAAATGTTTTACTTGTTTAACTCATTTATTTCATATGTTGAAAGCCTATTACTAAAGAAATCTTACTCTACAAAGGAAAAAAGATAATAAATGACTCAAAATACAAAGAATTTTTGGTTGTGTAAGATAAAAGTGACCACCAAAATCTGAATCTCTCAGCATATCCCCCCAAACTATTGAGATCAAGAATAAATACTATTCATAATCCACCCTGACAGCTAATTATAATACAAAGAATAAATACTGTAAACATGTAGTTAAAATTAGAATTAATGGTCCTGGAAGAAAAGGAAATAAAACATTAGAAAACAAATCATTCATTCATCCAATACATGCACAAGTAAAAGGACTTTTCTAGAGCAGATATCAATAAGTAGATTTGCTTGGTGATATTCTTCGCCCAGCTGTCTGCCTGCCTGCCTTCTTTCTTTCCTGCCTGTCTTCCTTTCTTCCTTCCCTCCTTCTCTTTCTATTTTCTCCCTTCTTCTCTCCTTCCTTGTACTTCAAAAAAGAGTGGCATTTTGTTTCACATATACAGTGACCCCCTCTTGTTATAAATGAATAAGTATGCTATATTAAATATGTTTACAATATTAATAACATTGACAGAAAATTTTAAAAGTGTAAATAAACAATAATAATCCTTTCAATATATAAGAGGACACCCAAAAGAAAAATAGGCAGAATACAAGAACAGGCATTTCTCTTTAGAGAAAACATAAATGGTTAATTATCATAGAAAATTTAGCTAACTTTGTTGGTAAACAGGAAATACAAATTGAAACCAAAATGTGACATTTTACATCTTCCCGAATGGATCAATTAAAAAGGCTCATAACATGCTGATCCCAGAATTATTTTCATAATCAGTTTGTAAAATAATTTTGTATTACCTAGTAAGTTTTAACAGATACACCCCTCCAATGTGGTGGTTCTATTCATTGGTACAATGATAATGATTCCATAATTAACCACATAATGTATTGTTTAAGAAAGTGTATATTTCTAACAAAGTTACATAGTAAATCAATAGAATGTTTAACTCAACATTCAGTGGAAGAATTACCTCTTCCACTTCTTTTTCTATTTTTAATCTTCATTTTTTTTAATTTTTTTAAATTGAAATGTTCATAGTATATGGAATAATGAAGGGTATTAATCAATATCCAACAGCACACTTTAAAAGTTTTCTCCATCTAGAGCTGTCATATTGACTGTGAATAGAGAGCTACTGCTTTTAATATGTGGAACTTGTATTGGGTCCATTAGCATAACAGGTTTTTATTAGAAGAGCTTGATGATTATTTGGTAATTCATTCTACTGACTTTCTGTGTAGACAAACATTTTATGTACAATAATGGCAGCTTTAGATATTTTCCCCTGACATTTATCATTTTTTCTTATTGCATTATTTGGAACATCCAATAAAATATTTATTAGATTTACTTTCAATGTGTATTTTAATTATGTCTTTAATAGGTATATTATACAGTTATTCATTTGAATTTACTTTTCTCCACCTGCGATTAAAATTCATGAAAATGGCTGGTTGTGGTGGCTCATGCTTGTAGTCCCAGCACTTTGAGAGGCCGAGGGAAGTGGATCTCTTGAGCCCAGGAGCTTTGAGATCAGCCTAGGCAACATAGTGAGACCTCACGTATAGAAAAAATACAAAGATTAGCCAGGCATGGTAGGTACTCAGGAGACTGAAGCAGGAGGATCATTTGAGCCCAAGAGGTAGAGGCTGCAGTGAGCTATGATGGCGCCACTGCACTCCACACTAGGCAACAGGGTGAGATCTTGTCTCAAACAAATAAATAAATAAATAAATAAATGAAATTCATTAAGATTATTTATTTAAAAAATTATTTTATTTGCCAGTGCCTAGATAAGTCTTTTCATATTTTAAATACTGAAACATATACTTGTATTGAATAAGTAAATACATTAAGGAAGAAATGAACTAAGAAATGCTAAAAACAAATTTATTCAAAATCCCCCAGGCTGTGAATTATGGGGGAAATTTTAAAAGCCTAGAAAGGCTCATGGGTACAATGACATGGTGACACAGTGACATCGAGCAGTTTTGATCTTGCATATGACAAAATTAGTAATTTTCTCTAACCTAGTGCAAAGAACAATACATCATCCAATGCACCCTTTGACAACTTATATTTACCTCAAAGGCAAAAGTTAATTGGGCCCATGGAGTTGTACATCTGCCCATCTTTGCCTTTTTACAAATGAAGTTCACAGTTTTTGGGCTTATATTCAAAGAATTGATGTGTAAAAGTTGGAATAATGTAAAGGGATATATGTAAACATATATACACAAAAATAAATTATAATTTACATTTATGTCAGCCCAAATCAGTTGGATAGCTGGATTTTGTTCACAAATATTAACATAACTCATTTTCTTTTTCTAGGTACTATGGTAAGTACCATGAATAAAAAAGGTTACGTGCCTTTGAGGAGCAAATATGCACAATCCAGTGATAGTTTTAACAAAATGGCTTCCAAACTATAGTAAAATATTACACACAAAGATTTACTGGATAAGTGAAAGAACTGATTAATCCAGCCTCAAATGTGGGTGTTCGGCAATGCATACTTGTCAACTGTTAAAACATAACTAAACGATAATGAGATAAACATTGCAATCTAATCATTCCAAATTGCAGAGATGTGAAGGGGTATGGTGTGCAGCAAGGAACTGCATGCTGTTCAATGTTATTCAAAGATAAACTACAAAGTAAAAAGTTAGTAAAATATGAGGCAGAGAGATAGGATGGTTCTAGATATGCAGAATGTTGTAAATTTGGGGAAGTGTTAGAGTTCCTATTAAATATTTAAACAAGTATGTGCTGTGATCAGATTTACATTTCAATCAGATTCTATGATGTTTATAGTGAAACACTGTTTAAGAAAGTCAAACAGGGAGATTATTTAGGAGAGATTTTATGTTTCTGAAATAATGCGATACGAAATGAATTGTTCTAATTCAAAAATATTTAGCAATATGATTGGTGATAATTCGTGATTAATTAGATATAAATAATATGAAAAAATCATTTATTTAAACAGCACCACGAATGGCCTTTCTAACCTCAGCAATAGAAAACATCTTGAGGCAAGAAAATTCTGGATTAAAAAATGTAGAATGAGGAGGAGGAAGGCTTCTGGAATGACTGAGTAGGAAGCTTGGTTAATTTTAATGCCATCCCCCAAAAGCAGAAACAACACTTAGCAAAGTTTTCAAAAGCAACCAGTTAAAGATTTAATATACTGAGAAACATTCAAGAAGGCCTATTAAATCTTGGTAAAATTGAGAGTCCAAGGCATTTCAGCCTGAGATTGCTCTCACCTCCTCAACATGTAGGACAGGACTCTCACCTCCCCAACATGTAGGACAGGATTGTCACCTCCCCAATGTATAGGGCAGGACTCTCACCTCCCCAACATGTAGGGCAGGACTCTCACCTCCCCAACATGTAGGGCAGGACTCTCACCTCCCCAACATGTAGGGCAGCCCTGCTGTGCTTTCAGATAAGCTGATTTTATTAGGAGTACATTGTGGGAAAATTCTTGCCCAGCAATGTCAAAAACAATAGATAGCTCGTGGCAAAAATTAGGGAAGTCTAGCATGGGATAGCTGGAGGTGATCATACCGTTGGTAGCAAACAGCACAATGGCAGACCAGGTACTTAACAGGCATATCCAGTGAAAGGGACAGCCAGAGTGCCTTGCCAAAATCTCACTTATTTTTGGTGGTCTGGAAAATTGCGCAAAAGTCTGAGCGTGTTCTGAAAATTTAGAGAGGTCTCCAGTAAGTTACTTATATGTGGCTGAACATGAGGCCTATAGAATACAGAAAGTAAAAACTGTGAGAGAACCATAAATTCTCTGAACGTAAATAAAAGTAACCATTGAAGAAAGAGGGATCACTAACAAAGACAACCTTAACTTTTCCCTTAGCTTGATTAAACTTTAGACAGGTCTTTTTTCCTGCCCCAGGCCCCGACCTCCCACTTCACCTTGGGACCCTTACAGAATGCAGATGGCTAACTACAGAAACATGGCCCTCCATTTTTCCAATTATTTCTATACACTAATATAATACTCTGCCGACTGTCTTCTATTACTGTCCTGTCTGTTTCAGTGACTTCACTGTATGAACTACATCATCTGGCTTCCTGTCTTAAATGGCTTATCTTGATTTCAGCCAATGTTAACCCAGGAATGAGATTGAAGGGAGGGATCAGAATATGGGAAGGACATTTAATTCCCTGGATTCCCCTTTGCAAGTCCCCTTGGTTGGCTATGTCACTTTTAAAGGGGTTTTCTTCTTCAGTTTCTGGTAACACCTCTATTCTCAAATCTCTTTAGTTCTCAATATATTAGTAACTTGTGGTTCCCATGTGACCTCCCCACACTTTTATAGTTTTTTTATTAAAGTTTCCTTGAATTATCATAATTTGAGAGTGCCAATGGTTTTCTATAGTGACAATGGCAGATAAAACTGCTGAAAGTAAAATCTGGTAAAAGCCCACAATGAGATGTGGGACATAGAGCAATGAGGTGTCAGAATAAACTGAAGAATAGTATTAGTTTCAAAATTATTTAATAAAATATAGGGATATTGAATCAACAGATATTTTATTGTAATTATGTTCTGAGATCATACATGTAATATTCGTTTGATTCTACAGAGTATTCTGTTAATATAATTAATTCTACTCTATTTGTTATAATGAATGAAGAGAAACGTGATCATTTAAATGAATATCAAAAGTCATTCAATTAATTAAAGATCATTAAATAAAAACCTTTTAATAAAATGGAAATAGCAGAAAGGAGCAGTTTCAGTGTTAATTACAGTAACAGTTTAGGCATTATTTATTTTGTACCCAATTAAATATGGTGGAATAACATTTTTTTATTTTCTGTGTTTTTTGATATTATATTTTATATTTTTATATTTAATTTTTATATTATTAAATTTAGTAATATAAAAATTAAATATTAACTACACGTCACAATGAGTCAAAGTTACAATCACAAGTAAATAACACATACACAAAAAGTTTTAGTTTTAATTTATTCTGAAATGACAAACAGCATATACAATTCATATAAAATTTTATTTAAGATCCATTTTAAATCAAGTTTAATGTTCTCCCTGGAATTTATTATGAAACATCAATTATTTATTCATTGAATATACATTCATTGAATATAAATTTTCATTTGGAGACAAGGGTTTGGTACTTATTTAATGTTGCTGATGCTTATAAATAAAATGCAAGTAACAAATTTATAAATTTGTGTATTTTTATTTAAAAGATTGATTTTGTGCTTAACTGAGCATGAAATATGTATATACATAAATATACATACTCAGATATAATATTAGCCATCTGTTATTAATATAAATTATATTATTTTAAGTAATAACCTAAATAGATCTTGGTAAGTTCCCATTTTTATTCTTCAAATTATAATTTTCTAGAAAGATTCAAAAATCAATCTATTGTTTATTAAAATACCTTAGAAAGACTCTTGTTTGTGAGAAAGTTAACTGTATACAATATTAAAAAGAAACACTTTCTATCTTTTATAGACAAAATTCCATTCATCAATGCACTTTACTAAAATAGGTACATGCAAGTACTCTAACCCAAACTTAACATTGAAAACAATGCCATTTATGATAGCATGAAAAATTAAACACTTAGAAGTAAATTTAACAAAGTAAATGAAAGATGTGTACATTTAAAACTATAAAACATTGATGAAGGAAACTGAAGAAGACACAAATAAATGGAAAGATATTATCTGCCCATGGGTTGAAATAATTGAGATTGTTAAAATATTCATCTATCCAAAGTCATCTATAGACTGTATGTAATCCCTATCAAAGTTAAACTAGCATTTTTCACAGAAATTAACAATTTCAAAAGTTAAATGGAAAAAAGGCCATGAATAGCCAAAACAATGTTAAGAAAAAAACACATATTTGGCTGAATCACAGTTCTTGATTTAAAATAGGTTAATTAGTAATCAAAACAGCACAGTACTGGCATGAAGTAGGCACATAAGTAAATGGAACATAATAGAGCACCCAGAAATAAACTCCAACATGTAAAGTCAACCAATTTTCAACAAGCCTACCAAGGGGACACAATGGGGAAAGAATAGTCTCTTCAGTAAATAATGTTAGGAAAACTGAATTTTCACATACAAAAGAATAAAATTGGGCCCATATCTTATGCCAAACACAAAAATCGGCTCAAAATGGATTAAATCCCTAAATGTAAGACCTGAAACTGTAAAACTTATAGAAGAAAACATGAGACAAGATTTTTGACATTGGCCTTGGCAATAATGTTTTTAGATATCAAAAAAAATTTGAGAAACAAAAGCAAAAACAAACAAATGGGACTACAGCAAACTAAAAGAAATCCACATAACAAAGGAAATAATTAACACAATGAAAAGGTAACCTGTAAATTGGAAGCAAATATTTGCAAACCATAAATCTGACAATGTGTTAATATCCAAAATATACAAGGAACTCAAACAGCTCAATACAAAAAACAACAAATAACTTGATTAGAAAATGGCCAAAAGACCCGAACAGATATTTCTCTGAAGAAATGCTTAACAGGTATATGATTAGATACTCAGTCTCATTAATCATCTGGAAATGCAAATCAAAACCACAATGAGATATTACCTCCCACCTTTTAGGATGGCTATCATGAAAAAGATAAGAGACCAAAACCTTCTTTGGTCTCTTACCGGTCAAGATGTGGTGATAAGGACACCTTTATGAGAATACAAATTGGTACAGCCATTATGAAAAACAGTATGGAGTTTCCTACATAAAAAATAGAACTATCATATGACCCAGGAACTCCTCTGTTGGGTTTATACTCTCCCAAAATGAAATCAGCATCTCATAGAGATATCTTCACTCCCAAGATCATTACACCATTATTCACAATAGCCAAGATATGTAAACTAAGTGACCATCCATGGATGAATGGATAAAAAATTACATATATCTATATATATATAGTTATATATAGTTATATAATTATATATATAGTTATACATTTTAATATATATAGTTATTCATTGATATATATAACTATATATAAATATAACTATAACTATATATATATATATAGTTATTCCTTATAGTTATTCCTTGATATATGCAGGGGATTGGCTCTAGGACCCCTGCATATACAAAAATCCAGGCATAGTCAAGTCCCTTAGTTAACCCTGCAGAACTTGCAAATATAAACATCGGCCCTCTGTATACATGAGTTTTGCATCTCATCAACACTGTATTTCAATTTGCATTTGGTTGAAAAACATACATGTAGAAGTAAATTCATTCAGTTCAGAACCATGTCGTTCAAGGGTCAATTATGTGTGTGTCTCTGTGTGTGTGTGTGTATATATATATGAATATCATATGCTTGTGTGTATATAAGTATAAATAATATATTATTTTTCAGCCTTGTTAAAGAAGATGATACTGCCATTTACAACAATTAGACGGATCCTGAATACTTTATGTTAAGTAAAATAAGCCAAACACACACACAAAAAAAGGCATAATCTCACTTATATTGGAATCTAGAAAAAAAAAAGTTGAATCAGTAGAAACAGTAGAAAGGTGGTTACCAGAAGCAGGGAGCAGAAGGAAATGAGAGAGAAGTAGGTCAAAGTGTACACATTTGCCGTTATGTAGGATGCATAAGTCTAGAGATGTAATGCAACCATGAAGACTAGAGTTAATACTATTATATTGTATATTAAAGATCTACTAAGAGAGAAGATTTTAGGCACTCACACCACAAAAAGTAACCATAGATGGTAGATATTTTAATGTGTTTGACTCTAGTAATTATGTCACTTATGTATATGTCATAGTATGTTTGAAAACATCATGTTGTATGCGTTAAATGCACACAGTAAAAATAAACACTGAAAATAAATATTTCGATGAAGTTATTATCCTCTAGACATTTCAAGTAATTACTTCATATTTTAGAGAACTGAATGTTCATTTCCTGAACTAATTAACTCATTGTTCTTTTGAACTTGAGCAAAGTGAAACAGAAAAAAATATGGATCTTCCACGCATGCATTTCTTGATTTTTTCCTGTGTTCTGAATTTCTTCTCATGGTGTCTGTTTTTCTTTGTCTGTAGCCAGTATCAGTAGTATATGGAAAAATGGTCTCTCATAGGCTCTATATACAGAGCGGAAACCTCTAGTAACATGCTTTGTAGAATGTTATCTCTGAAACTGATTTTATGGGAGAAAACCAGTGAAGATTCCTATCTTTTTGAAATATTTCTGAAGATCCAATTTCTTCATTAAGTCAGACAGAATCAAACTTACTTTAAAAGTCACAATTTTTTAATCAATGAAGAGAATGCTTCAAGTTGACTCAGTTTGCCTTCACGGTATTTTATAAATACATTTCTAATCTATGAAATATTATGTATAAGCTACATTAAGAGATTTCACTTGTAATGAAAATTAGAATGTGATTCAGGCATAAAGGAAATCCATAACCTGGGATCTGATTTTAAATGCTTGTAATTAACTAGGATAATAAGTTGTAACATCGTTCATGTGAAAGTAGGTTATTTATAGAATACAATACAAAGCAGCAAACATAATACCTAATATAATAGAAATGCAGCTTGTTGAAATTCGTAAGTAAAATTATTCGAAAGGAATGGCTTTTAAAATTATTATTAGAAACTATTAATCTATATCAACAAAATGTTTATTGAATCTACGAATACAATTAAGTTGATTCAAAATGAAGTTGATTTTTTTAAGCAATTTGCATTTACTTACCACTTATTTCCAAGATAATTACTCCCAAAGACAAAATTAAATCGGTAGGTTTTACGTATCTCTAGTCTTGGGGTAAAACATGGACAAGCCTACAGGAAACTATTTGAGGATGATGTTATATTTTCTTTCGACAAATTCCAGGAAAATTTATTTTGCATACCCATACAATGTTGCTGTTTTGTTTAAATTACCAAAAAAAGAGCACTTTAATTTTCCTACATTATTAAAATTAATAAATCATAGCTTCAATCCTTTATTAGACCTATATTCTTCTTAAGGAGAAAGGAAGTACTTGTCCTGTTCTCCTTTTACTTAAATTCATTGAAATAAGGATCCTTTAATGAGAGTTTAAATTCAAAAAGCGAGGCTAAGCTTGACTCACCTGTAAATCTCTCTAGCATATAATTTATTTTATGTGGTTTGATTAGTGTTTTTGCTAGCTATGATTAATTTGATTATAATCAAGTAATGATATTGAAAAATTGCTTTATTATTTTTAGTTTGGCTGTTTCAATGTGCCTTTGTATGTTCTGTAAAACAGTGAGCATAAAACCACAGGCAACTCCTGGACTTCAGTGTCTTCTAATGAAAATACTAGCTAATAACTATTTCCTATATTCTTTTTCTGTTAGGACAGTGAGTAAGAATGTATGGTAAGTCACATTGTTTTTGAAACAGCATCTCACTCTGTAAATGCATCTTTAGTTTTCCTTACGCATCTATTTTTTCATTAATATGTTTATGTGGAATGACATTTTATATGCTGAATCTACTCTAATAAAGCATTTAAAATAATTTAGTTAATTCTAGCAGATGGTTTTGATGCACTGGACGACATTTCCCAGCCCACATAATTAAAGCACCTTATGTATGTGACATGGTTTGGTTCTGTGTCCCCACCAAAATCTTATGTCCACATGTAATCCCCACGTGTTGAAGGAGCGTCCTGGTGGAAGATGACTGGATCATGGGGGCAGATTCTCCCGTTGCTGTTCTCATGATAGTGAATGAGTTCTCATGATATCTGGTTGTTTGAAAGTGCATACCACTTCCACCTTCTCTCCTGCCACCATGTGATGATGTGCTTGCTTCCCCTTCCACCATGATTGTAGTTTACTGAGACCTCACAGCCATGCCTCCTGTATAGCCTTTTGAACTGTGAGTCAATTAAACCTCTTATTTTAATAAGCTACCCAGCGTCAGGTAGTTCTTTATAGCCATGTGAGAATGGACTAATACAGTATCATACCCAGATTTTTAAAATGGTGCACAAAAATACCACTGGCTAGTATTCACACCCTTGTGTAATTTCCTCCCTGTGAGTGTGCATTGAATGTAGTGACTCACATTTTAGAGAATAGAAAACAACAGAGATGATAGGTTGCCACTTCTGTAATTAGGTTACAAAATAAATTTTCTTCCATAATTTTTGCTGACTATCGTTTCCTTGGCTTGGATGCTTTGATAAAACAAATTGCAATGTTGAAAATGTTCTCATGGCAAGAAACCAAGGAAATCCTGCAACTATCAGTCAGATACAAACTGAGGCCTTTTGTTCAATTACGCCTTTAGTTCAATTAGCTCACAAAGAACTGAACACTAACAACAATCACGTAAGTCAGTTTAGAAGTGAGTCCTTCTCCATTTCAGCCTTAAAACAGCTGAGGCCCTCGCTGACGTCTTGAGCACAACTTTTCAGACTTTGAAGCAGATGGCCCAGGTAGGCTATGTCCAAATTCCTAGCCCACAGGAATGATAAAGGAAATCTGTGTTGTTTTAAAAGTCACTAAGTTTTGAAATAATTTATTATACAGCAATTGTTAATTTTTACAGTACAGTTGACAGTTCCATGCACCACCAACTTCCTCAAGCTATAGGAAACCTCTAAGCTGCATGCGAATATATCCCAAAAGTATTTCCCTCAGCCAAATGTGTTTAGTTGTAAATGGACAAATGCCTCAGTCTTCTCATCCTCCTATGGGGCAATTTTGAAATATTGTTCTTTATGACCTATCAGAAAGTCTACAATGTGATTGAGTGTTCTTTTCTCATATGCCACAGATAAAGAAGATAACAGGGCCTGGAGGAAATATGGGGTATTATGTTGCGAGTGAACAGGTCAACAAATAGCAATATAATCAATATTCTTGGATGGGATCTTAACAGTCGCTGGTATCCTGTTGCAAAAAAAATAAAAAAGATAAATATATTATCAACTGTGGTTATTTAACACCATAGGTTTACTGAGGGTTACACTCTGTGTAGCCAGGTAGGTTCTGCCATTGAATATGTTAGGAGATTAGGGTGGTTGTGACTGATGAGAATGAATATAAATTAAAAGAATAATAAGCTTAACTTTTCATACTTTTATCTTAAGATATAGGCCATAACTCTGAATTTCTACGTCATTGTTTATCTCTGGGCTTTTGTAAACAGAGTCTTACAGTTCATGAAAAACAAACTTGGGGCTTGATTCTGAGGGTTACTACACTGTAACACCAGTAAACGTCATAAATTTCTAGGTGTCATATGAGAAAATGAGGATACTGATAAGGAAAAAAATGCCTCTTTGAAAAAAATCCCTAATAATTTCTTTAGCCACTATTCTTCATGTCTCTAAGCCTAGGAATGCCACATATGTCAAGGAATCCAGCTAGAAACTTGCTATCAGGAATCTAGATTTGCTTTTATTCAGACATATTGCCTTTTCAAGTACTGCCATTCATATATTTAGTGACTATTTTATATAACTTTATGATATTGTACCCAAAAAAAACACATTGCAAGATGAATCTCATTCACAGTGAAGAATGTAAGGCAATGGATTAATGTTTAGGATGCAATAGTTTTATTATCTATCTCATCAGTCAGAAGCAGAAGATTTTCTTAAGCACTGGATGACCCAGTGTTTTAGCATAGTGTTGGGTGGAAGGCAATTCCTTATGAGTTGAAATGTTGTCCTGAAGAATGATACTGTAAACCACTGAACTATAGCATAAGGTCTCCTAAATCTTTGAATTATGTTCACTTTTTTTTTTCTTACTATCCTAACCAGTTTAGTTCAGCTATGGAATTTAGAGTTTAAGAAAGAAATGTTTCCAGTAGGTGTAACAATTATGATATGTTTCAATGGATTAGATGACAAGATGGTCATTGGGCTATTAGAATTACTCACATCACAAGTAATGAAGCAAAAAGGTTGGTTATGCATTTTTTATTGAAGTGATTGACCCTAACAGAGTTATGCTTGTGAAGCTGGGGAAGGAAATGATATGGATGAAAATTTAGGCATCTTTTGTGTTTCACCTTATATTAACACATTCATTAGAGTCTTCAGGAAACAATCATTAGATTCTTCTTCAAATCTACTCAGATCATACAAACTTAGGCTCAGATTCACTAAGAATAAATATTTAAGTCACTCTACTCCACAAAGAAATTTCAATCTTCTGAGGTTTTAAATGAGAATATGCAGAATATCAAGGACATGACAAGTATCTGCTATATCTAGATGGTCAATTTCAGACATGAGCACGATAGTCTTAACCCATATTCACCATTTTCTGTGTCATTTATCTAGCCATGACATTTCACTAACTTATTTTCTCTTTGCTCCTATGCTCCCCCAATACACACACATACGCCCCATTTCTATTGTGTATGTATGCTGTATTGTCATAGTTAAATTTGTCTCTTCTTTTTTTTCGAGATGGAGTCTCACTCTGTCGCCAGGCTGGAGTGCAGTGGTGTGATCTCGGCTCACTGCAACCTCAGCCTCCAGGGTTCAAGCGATTCTCCTGCTTCAGTCTCCCAAGTAGCTAGGACTACAGGCATGTGCCACCATGCCCAGCTAATTTTTGTATTTTTAGTAGAGATGGAGTTTCAGCATTGTGGCCAGGATGGTCTTGATCTCTTGACCTCATGATCTGCTTGCCTCGGCCTCCCAAAGTGCTGGGATTACAGGCATGCATCACCACCCTGGCCTAAATTTGCCTTTTATTTTTCCTACTGCTTACTAGTTACGTGACTTTGAACAACTAATTTTGAGAAATCTTTTGTTCTTATAATACTCCTGAATCTTATTTTACAGATATAAATTCTGAATCATTTTACAGATAGAAATTATCTCATTATAAGCATTACATTACAATGTAGAAGAAGCTAATGGACTAAGATTAAAATTGCAGAAAACACAATAGCAAGCAGAAGCTTGAAGACTATGTGTCCTATATGGCAGTGGTTGTCAAAGTGTGGTCCCCAAACAAGAGGGATTAGTGTCACAAGGGAAATTCTTAGTAATGCAAAGTATTAGGCCACCAACCTAGAGTGAAAAACCATGGAGATGATGTCCATCAATATGTCTGCTAAAAAGCCCTCCGAATAATTTTAATCTGTGTTAAAGTCTTAGAAGCACTGCCTTATAGAAAAGTGGAAGAAGTTTGTCTTAAGAAGAGCACAAAGAGTGACTAAAACTCACAGCCCATTTAATTAATGTCACACAGTGTAGTATAGTTGGAGTGCGTAGTTCATGAAGAGGGGCTTTCAGGAGATGAAGTTGGTAAAGAGGGAAGAACCAGATTTTAAAGGACAACGTAAGCCAAATAAAGGAAGCAGGATGGCAGTATATAAAAAGAGAGAAACTGTGAAGCCAGACAAATCTCAGTTCAAGCCTTATCATTAGAACATGTATTTTAACTTTCTGAATGTATAAAAGTTAAGATCTTTCAGATTAATATAAATAATTCTTCTCCATGTATAAATTAACAATTTGAGTTATTGTTCTATCCCATATGATCTGTAGCTATGTATAATACAACTTATTTGTGTAATTACTCATCCATCTGAACTATTTTATTCAACTATATTTTGTTTGAAATACATTTTTCATTATTTTGTTTATTTTAGGATATTTCTTGATTATGTCATTGACAGGTTTCTTTCAGAACTCTTAGATTTAATAAATTTACAATAGCTTTATATTATATAGTTTTAAAATAGTTTCTCAATTTGTTTGAATGTTAAGAAGATTAATAAAATGTAATTTCTTCCTACTGACTTATTCTCCAAAACATTCAGCTTAATTTTCCACTAATTTTATCTCTATTTTGCTCTGCTGTAATCCTGGAATTAAGGAAAATAAAGTGTTAGCTAGTCACTTTATGCATATCTAGTTTTCTGTTCCTTTTCTTTTTTATCAAGTAACTGGATTCAGCCTAGATTATTAGGCATTTCTTGTGGGACAGAGGGGGCAAATTATAGTCTGCCTTTCAGTTGCTTCTAATTTCATTAATACTCTTCATTGGTATAAAAATCTTCAAATTTTGCTCAAGAAGGTGAGCTATAATTTCATGTCTGCACTTATATTTTTCTATTTTTGTCTTTTAATATTAAAGTTAATTCCATCTACTAAAACTGAAGGATCAACAAAAGAAAATAAATTGAGAAGTCTGCATCCCATCTTTTATCTGTGGGCTTACCTACATTGCAATATTTTTATCAACTGTCTTCCTTGGTAATCATGATGGTAGTTTATGTGTCAACTTGCCTGGGCTATTGTACCCAGTTATTTAATCAAACACGAATCTAGGTGCTGCAGTTAAGGTGTTCTGTTGTCATTGTTATATCTGCATTCAACTGATTTTAAGTAAAGATTAAATGCAATAATGTGGGCAGGCCTCATTCAGTCAGTTGAAGGCCTTAAAAGCAAAAACTCAGGTTTTCCTGAGAAGAAATTCTGCTCTGAGACTAGAGCATCAAAATCTGTCGAGTTTTCAGGCTGCCCTAATGATTTCAGACTTGGCAGGTCCCAAAATCATATGAGTCAATTTCTTAAAATAAGTATCTCTCCCTCTCTGTATGTATGTATATATTCCTGCTTATCTATCTACCCATCTATCTATTGCTCTATCTATCATCTGTCTATCTAGCTTTCATGTATCTATCTAATTTCCTATTTGTTCTGTTTCTCTGGAGAACTCTAATAATACAGTAATCTAACCATACTGACTTCTATACAAATGTTTCTGTACCAGGTAGCTATTTATAAATTAATGCGCATTAAAATCATTTCAAAATTAAGTGGTATAAAACAAAAGGCATTTAATGCCATAATCACACATCTGTCATTTTGCTGAGGTTGATTTATTTATTTTGGCAGAGATCAGCTGGGTGTGTCTCCAAGCTTTGTATTGGGTCCATGTATCATCCAAATATGTCTACCTGGAGCAAATAACTACTTTGGTTTCTTTTGTTCTCACTTTAATGGCAGAAACATAAGAGATAGCTGAACAGAAAATAAGATGGTTCTTATATCCTCGGCTTGAAAATGTGATACTATAACTTCCACCTCATTCTCTTAGCCAAAGTAAGTCACATAGTGAAGCAAGACACCTAGAGAATGGAAAGGTCACTTTATCTCTAATGGAAGGACCTTCAGTCCCAGCGCAAATACGCAGAAACATAAAGAGGTAAAAACTTGGAACAGTATTGCAATCTATTACAGGTATCACAGCAAAATGCATTTGGATAATGTTAAGCTCTGTAACTGCCTTTTTAGAAAGAGTGACAATTTACTTAGCATAGTAAGACACAAAGAAATCCTGTAAGAAACATAAATACTATTAACTTTATATAAAATAGAATTTCCCAGACATTGTTTTTAGAAAATATTTGTTAATATCCCACTGTACTTCTTGCTCTGCAGAAACCCTGTATGAAACAATTGTTCTACAATGCACACTCATAATAAATTTGTTATTTTAATAAGTTCTCAACATCAAGCTTGTGAAGAAAACCAATAGGTATACAATTTACAAACAAAACTCTGTTGCTCATAAAATCTGCACTGCAAGAAGAAAAATGAGAAAAGAAACCATCACAATTTTTAACACGCCAAAATCACAAGTTTTTTTTTATACCTAATTGTACTAAAATTGCTTTGTTGTCAGCAGTGGAAGTGGGATCTCATTACGTGAAAGTAGGAAAGATACGACCTCATAACTCTCAGTAGAACAGGAGAAGGTATACCTTTTAGCTAAGAGTTATTAAACCTCAAAAAGCCTGTTGCAAAGGAATATTGATCATGCACATATGAAAATGGCCACAATATTTGTCAGTTAAACTATTGAGAACAATAAAAGATGTGTGGACATTTGTCAAGGAAACAAAATATTTAAGTTATATGCAGAGACCAGAAATTTTATCTAGTGGAGTAAAATGTTAAACATATTTGTTAGCTGAGATATTTCAACCATTAGAATATATATGATGAACTTTTATTGATTATACAAAGTCTAATATTTTCATCAAACTTTAAGTACTAAAGTTATAAGTTGCAGGACATGAACTTAACATGCAAACAGCACAGCAAAAGAAACTATCAACACGGTTGATATGGGTTGGCTGTCTCCCCACCCAAATCTCATCTTAAATTACAACTACCACAATTTCCACATGTCCTGGGAGGAAACAAGTGGGAGGTAATTGAATCACTGACTGTGGGGGTGGGGGGTTGGGGGAGTGAGGGCTCTTTCCCGTGCTGTTCTCATGATAGTGATTAAGTCTCATGATATCTGATGGTTTTTTATTTATTTATTTATTTTTTATTTATTTTTTTTATTTTTTTGACGGAGTCTTGCTCTGTCACCCAGGCTGGAGTGCAGTGGTGTGATCTCGGCTCACTGCAATCTCCGCCTCCAGATATCTGATGGTTTGAAAAACAAGTTTCCCTGGACAAGCTCTCTGTCTTTGCCTGCTCCATCCATTTAAGACGTGACTCACTCCTCTTTGCCTTCCACCATAATTGTGAGGCTTCCCCAGCCATATGGAACTGTAAGTCCATTAAACCTCCTTCTGTTGTCAATTGCTCAGTCTTGAGTATGTCTTTATCAGCAGCATGAAAATAGACTAATATAGTAAATTGGTACCAGTAGAGTGGGCCACTGCTGAAAAGACACCTGAAAATGTGGAAGTGACTTTGGAACTGGGTAACAGGCAGAGGTAGGAACAGTTTGGAGGGCCAGAAAAAGAAAGGAAAATCTGAGAAAGTTTGGAACCCCCTAGAGACTTGTTGAATGGCTTTGACTAAAATGCTGATAATGGTATAGACAATGAAATCCAGGCTGAGGTGGTCTCAGATGGAGATGAGGAACTTGTTGGGAACTGGAGTAAAGGTGACACTTGTTATGTTTTAGCAAAAAGACTAGTGGCATTTTGCCCCTGCCCTAGAGATTTGTGGAACTTTGAACTTGAGACAGATGATTTAGGGTATCTGGAAGAAGAAATATCTAAGCAGTGAAGCATTCAAGAGGTGACTTGGGTGCTTTTAATGGAATTCAGTTTTTTTGTTTTTGTTTTTTGTTTTGTTTTGTTTTTTTGAGAGGGAGTCTCACTCTGTTGCCCAGGCTGGAGTGCAGTGGCCTGATCCCAGCTCACTGCAACCTCTGCCTCCCAGATTCAAGTGATTCTTCGGCCTCACCCTCCTGAGTAGCTGGGACTACAGGCACCTGCCACCATGTGTGGCCCATTTTTGTATTTTTAGTAGAGATGGGGTTTCACCATATTGGCCAGGCTGGTCCATCCACCTCGCCCTCCCAAAGTGCTAGGATTATAGTCATGAGCCACCACGCCTGTCCGGCATTCAGTATTATAAGGGAAACAAGAAATAAAAGTTCAGAAAATGTGCAGCCTGACAATGCAATAGAAAATAAAATCCTATTTTCTGAGGAGAAATTCAAGCCTGCTGCAGAAATTTGCATAAGTAGTGAGGAGCCAAATGTTAATCCCCAAGACAATGGGGAAAATGTCTCCAGGGCATGTCAGAGGTCTTCACGATAGCCCCTCCCATGACAGGAGGAAAAAATGGTTTATTGGGTGGGGCCCAAGTTCCCCATGCTGTGTGCAGCCTAGGGACTTGGTGCCCTGCATCCCAGCAGCTCCAGCCATATCTGAAAGGGGCCCATTTAGAGCTTGGGCCATGGCTTCAGAGGGTGCAAGCCCTCAGCCTTGGCAACTTCCATGTGGTGTTAAGCCTGTGAGTGCACAGAACTCAAGAACTGGAGGTTTTCAAACATCCACCTATATTTCAGAAGATGTTTGGAAATGCCTGGATGCCAAGGGAGAGGTCTGCTACAGTGGCAGGGCCCTCATGGAGAACCTCTGCTAGTGCAGTGCAGAAGGAAAATGTGGGTTCAGAGTCACCACACAGAGTCCCTACACAGAGTCCCTACTGGGGCACTGCCTAATGAAGCTGTGAAAAGAGGGCCACCACCCTCCAGACCCCAGAATGGTAGGTCCACTGACAGCTTGCACCATGCACCTGGAAAAGCTACAGATACTCAACACCAGTCCATGAAGGCAGCCAGTAAAGAGGCTGTACCCTGCAAAGCCACAGGAGCAGAGCTGCCCAAGACCATGGGAACCCACTACTTGCATCAGTGTGACCTGGATGTGAGAAATGAAGTCAAAGGAGATCATTTTGGAGCTTTAGGATTTGACTGACCCACTGGATTTTGGACATGTATGGGGCCTTTAGCCCCTTGCTTTTGGTCAATTTCTCCCCCTTGGGATGGGTGTAATTATCTAATTCCTGTACCCCCATTTTATCTAGGAAGTAACTAATTGTTTTGGATTTTACAGGCTCATAAGAGGAAGGGACTTGCCTTGTCTCAGATGAGACTTTGAACTGTAGACTTTTGAGTTAATTCTGAAATGAGTTAAGACTTTGGGGGACTGTTGGGAAGGCATGATTGGATTTGAAATGTGAGGACCAGATCTGTGGGGAGCCAGGGATGGAATAATATGGTATGGCTGTGTCCCCACCCAAATCTCATTTAGAATTGTAACTTCCACAATTCCCACATTATTGTGAGAGGAAACCAGTGGCAGGTAATTGAATTATGGGGGCATGTCTTTCCTGTGCTGTTTTCTTGATAGTGAATAAGTCTCATGAGAGTTGATGGTTTTAAAAAATGGGAGTTTCCCTGTACAAGCTCCCTCTCTCTTTGCCTGCTGCCATCCATGTAAGAAGTGACTTGCTCCTCCTTGCATTCTGCCCTGATTGTGAGGCTTCCCAAGCCATGTGGAACTGTAACTCCATTAAACCTCTTTCTTTTGTAAATTGCCCAGTCTCAGCTATGTCTTTATGAGAAGCATGAAAAGGGACCAATACAACAGTAAACAGACAACCTATAAAATAGGAGAAAATATTAGCAAACAATGCATCTGACAAAGGTCTAATATCCAGGTCTATAAGGAAGTTGAACAAATGAATAAGCAAAAAATAAATAAAAAATCGGCAAAGGTCATGATCACTTCTCAAAAGACGACAAACAAGGAGCCAACAAACATATGAAAAAAATGCTCACCATCACTGGTCATCAAAGAAATGCAAGTCAAAACCACAATGAGATACTATCTCAAACCAGTCACATTGACTATTATTAAAAAAATTAAAAACACAACAGAAGCTGGTCAGGCTGAATACTTATGCATTCTTGGTGGGAATGTAAATTAGTTCTTCCAGTGTGAAAAGCAGTTGGAGATTTCTCAAGGAATTTAAAACAAAACTACCATTTGACCCAGCAATCCCATTTCCGGGTATATACCCAAAGGAAAATAAATCATTCTGTGAAAAAGATGCATGCACTCATATATTCATCGCCAAACAATTCACAATAGCAAAGACATGGAATCAACTAGAGTGCCCATCAATGGTGGACTGGATAAAGTCAATGTGGTAATATACCTCATGGAGAAATAAGCAGCCGTAAAAAAGAATGAAATCATGTCCTTTGCAGTGTCATGGATGTAGCTGGAGGCCATTATCCTAAGCAAATTAATGCAGAAACAGAAAACCAAATACCACAGGTTCTCACTTATAACTGAAACCTAAGCATTGAGCACACGTGGATATAAACATGTGAACAATAGACATTGCGGACTACTTTGGAGGAGGGAGAGCAGGAGGCGTGAATGGAAAAAGTATCTATTTGGCACTATGCTTACTAAGTGGGTGATGGAATCTATACCCCAAAAATCTGCACTGCAAGAAGATCCCTTCTCAGTATCACATAAATACACGTAACAATCCTGCAGATGTACCCGTTTCTAAGATTAAAATTAAAATTGAAAAAAACAAAAAACCCCAAAGCAGTAGCATTTTTATATGCAACTAGCAAACTACTTGAAAAGAAATCAAGAAAACAATCTCATTTACAATAGCTACAAAAAAAAAAAAAAAGGCACCTAGGAATAAATTTAACCAAAAAGGTGAAGACCTCTATGATAGCAACTATGAAACACTGATGAAAGAAGTTGAAAATACACAGATAAACAAAAAGATATTCTATGGTCATTAATTGAAGGAACATATATTGTTAAAGTGTCTATACAACCCAAAGTGATCTACAGACTCAATGCAATCCCTATCAAAATACCAATGGCATTCTTCACAGAAATAGAAAAAAAAATGCTAAAATTTGTATGGAACTGCCAAAGACCCTGAATAGTCAAAACAATTTTGAGGAAAAAGAACAAAGCTAAAGGCCAGGTGCAGTGGCTCATGCCTGTAATCCCAGCATTTGGGAGGCCAAGGTGGGTGGATCACAAGGTCAAGAGATCGAGACCATCCTGCCAAACATGGTGAAACCCCGTCTCTACTAAAAATACAAAAATTAACTGGGCCTGGTGGTGCATGCCTGTAGTCCCAGCTACTCGGGAGGCTGAGGTAGGAGAAACGCTTGAACCCAGGAGGTGGAAGTTGCAGTGAACTGAGATCGCGCCACTGCACTCCAGCCTGGTGACAGAGCAAGACTCCATCGCAAAAAAAAAAAAAAAAAAGGAGAAAACTAGGCATCATACTACCTGACTTCAAAATATAGTAGACAATTATAGTAAACAAAATAGCATGATATTGGCGTACAAACAGACATGTAGGCCATTGGAAAATAAATAAATAAGGAGCCCAGAAATAAATCCACACCACATTTACGACCAATGGATTTTTGACAAAGGTGCCAAGAGCATTCACTGGGGAAAGTATAATCTTTTCCACAAATGATGTTAGGAAAACTGCAATATCTACATAAAAAAATTAAATTAGACCTTTATCACTCACCCTGTAAAAATCAGCTCAAAATGGATTAAAGACTTAAATGTAGGAGACAAAACTATAAAACCATTAGGATAAAACATAAAGGAAGTTCTTTATGACATTGGTAGGGATAAGGACTTTTTAGATAAGACCTTGAAAGCACAGGCTACAAAAGCCAAAATGGACCAATGGGATTACGTTGAATTAAAACACTTCTGCACAGCAGAGGAAACAACCAAGAGAGCGCAGAGACAATCTACAGAATGGAAAAAGATATTTGCAAACCATACATCTGTCAAGGGATTAGTATCCAAAATATATAAGAAACTCAAACAACTCAATACCAAAAAAAAAAAAAAACAAATAATTTGATTAAAAAGTGGGCAAAGTACCAGAAATGATATTTCTTAAAAGAAGGCATACAAATGGCCAACAGGTATATTAAAAAGTGCTCAGCATCACTAAACATTAGGGAAATGCAAATCAAAACCACAATAAAATATTTACCCAAAACCCAAAACTATAAAAACCCTAGAAGACAACCTAGGCAATGTCATTCATGACGTAGGCATGGGCAAATAATTCATGATTGAAGGTGCCAAAAGCATTTGCATCAAAAATGAAAATTGACAAATGGTATCTAATTAAACTAAAGAGCTTCTGCACAGCAAAAGAAACTATCAACAGAGTAAACAGACAACCTCCAGAATGAGAGAAAATTTTTGAAAACTATGCATCTGACAAGGGTCTAAAATCCAGCATCTATAAAGAACTGAAACAAATTTACAAGATAAAAAACAAACAACCCCATCAAAAAGTGGTCAAAGAACATGAACAGACACTTTTCAGAAGACATACATGTTGCCAACAATCATATGAAAAAAAGCTCAATATCACTGATTAGAACAATGTAAATCAAAAACACAATGAGATACTGATATGGTTTGGCTGTGTCCCCAACCAAATCTCATCTTGAATTGTGGTTCCCATAATCCCCACATGTTGTGGGAGGGACCCAGTGGGAGGTAATTAAATCATGGGGGTAGTTACGCTCAGGCTGCTGGTCTTACGATAGTGAGTTCTCATGATACATGATGGTTTTATAGGGGGCTTTCCCACTTTTGCTGGACACTATTCCTTGCTGCTGCCCTGTGAAGAAGGATGTGTTTGCTATGGCTTTGCCATGATTGTAAGTTTCTTGAGGGCTTTCCAGCCATGCTGAACTGTGAGTCAAGTATACCTCTTTCGTTTATAAATTACACAGTCTTGGGTATGTCTTTATTAGCAGCATGAGAATGGACTAAAACAGATACCATCACACTCCAGTCAGAATGACTATTATTAAAAAGCCAGAAAATAACAGATGCTGGTGAGGTTGTGGAGAAGAAGGAACACTGCTGGGCACAACTACTTTTGCAGTTTCAGGTCCTGGATCCTCAAAAAGCAAGCCTCTACTTCAGTTTGGGCACAAATGGGAGGATAAACCATGGTCTTGGATGAGAGCATGGAAAACTCTAAGAAAGCTTGACTCCAGGTGTTAGGGCATAGCAGCCACTAGGCTCAGGACTGATGTACTCTCTAGTGGTCATGGTACAGTGGCAGCAAACCCTCCAGGCTGCAATGGCTGCTAGCACCAGGAACAGGATGCACTCTAACAGTGACTCTGGTTTCAAGATGGCACAGGGCAGTAGCAGCATAGAAATTGGGGTAGGGCACAGTATTGTTCCTTCTCTAAGGTGTAGCACAGCATATGAACTCTTGAATCTTGGGAGCTCCCTCAACTTGGCACAGAGCCTGAGAGTACTGCAGGGTTTTCCAGTAGCAAAGACTCCAGGAGTCTATGTTGGTGATGGGGGCTGTTTGGGTCCTCTTGCTTACCATTTCACTTGAAGCTTCCCTTACAGGGTGAAGTCCCTCCTGGTTCTGAGCTGATCATGACTTGCAGTATGGGGTGGCAGAGGCAAGATATTTTATTTTTTTTTTGTATGCCTCCATATGGGTTTCTGTGCTCCAAAAATTTTCTGTTGCTTCTATGTTGTTCTCTGGTGCTCTTCATTAGTTATTTTGTTTAAAATATAGTTGTTTATTTGTTGCTTTGTTTTATGGGTGGGGGAGGAGAAAGACCACTAGGAGCTTCAAGTTGGCCATTGTATTGATGTCACCACTTCTCATGCCATTTAAAAAAAATATGTTTCTGGAATCCATAGCATGATCCAATGAGCTTTTAGATATTTGGTTCTAGTACTAATAAAGATAAATTATTATAGATCTTCAGAGCAAGGAGTTGTCAGCTATAGTGAGGCCTTCTTCAATTATCTCTTTTTTAAATTTTTTTCTTCTCTTCTGGCTCTTATTTTCATTTCACGAAGATTTAAAATTTACATCTTTGTGCCTAATAATGAAAGTTCAAAATTATAAAGCCAAAATTTAACTATAGGATCAAATGTAATCTTCATGGCAGATTTTAACACATATCTCAGTAACTGATAGGTGACCATAGATAACAAGCAAGAATGTTGAATAATTCACAAATACATATAAAAGTTGAATGCGTGTCCAAATATAAAATAACACACTCAATAGAACTCTACACTCATGAAGAATACACATTTTCAAGAGCACATGGGATACATACAGCAATTGATTATATTTTAAGACGCAATGTGCCTTAGATTCACAATGCACAAGAAGTTTCAGAAATTTGAAGATAATATAGTTCTGTGATCACTGTGTGTTTAATGTAAAAAATCTACTTTAAATATGAATAGAAAAGCTCATATATTTGAAAATTAAGACCTATACTTCTAAGAAAAAATGAATGTAAAAATGGATTATGTCAAAAATTAGAAGTATTTTGAGTTAAAATATAAAGAAATATCAAAACTTGAGGGATCTAGCTAAATCAGTGCTTAAAGGGAATTTTACAGTTATACATTTATATATTAAAAAAGAAGAAAGTCTAAAAAACTGATAATCTGTGGGGCTATCAAAGACAGAACAAGAAATTTGACCTAAAGAGTGTGGAAGGAAAAACTTGCAAATTTGTGTGTGTGTGTGTGTGTGTGTGTGTATATATATATTTTTTAGATGGAGTCTCACTCTATCGCCCAGGCTGGAGTGCTGTGGTGTGATCTCGGCTCACTGCAACCTCTGCCTCCCAGGTTCAAGCAATTCTCCTGCCTCAGCCTCCTGAGTAGCTGGGATTACAGGCACCCGCTACCATGCCCAGCTAATTTTTTGTATTTTAGTGAAGACAGGGTTTCAACATGTTGGCCAGGCTGGTCTCAAACTCCTGACCTCGTGATGCACCCACCTCGGCCTCCCAAACTGCTGGGATTACAGGCTCTGCTTTATTTTTAATGACCTCTGCATTACTGCTCACTCAAGTGCTATTATGTGTACTTAAGAATATAATGAGTCAACAGAGAACTAGGAAGTAGCATGCTTTCCCCAAGAAAGTTTCTTACACCTGTCCCAGTCTACAGCATTGGCAAGACAATAAATAATATATGCATGTATCTGCGAAGTCATCACCATACTTCTTGAATTTCATGGCGTGCTTATTTCCTTTGTCTTAATTCCTTTTTTTTTTTTTTTTTTTGAGATGGAATTTCACTTTTGTTGCCCAGGCTAGAGTGCAATGGTGCAATCTCAGCTGACTGCAACCTCCTGGCCTCCCAGGTTCAAGCAACCTCTCAGGTTCAAGCAAGTCCCAGCCTCCAGAGTAGCTGGGATTACAGGCGTGAGCCACCATGCCCGACTAATTTTTGTATTTTTAGTAGAGATGCGGTTTCACCATGTTGGCCAGGCTGGTCTTGAACCCCTGACCACAGGTGATCCACCTGCCTCAGCCTCTGAAACTTCTGGGATTACAGGCGTGAGCTACTGCGCCTGGCCCAAACTATTCTTTAACTAAAAAATTTACAATTGATGATCCAAAAATTTCAAATGTAGGTTACTTAAATGATTAATACAATTGATATACTTCTTGATAAATGTATTTAAAAAAAAAAGGAGAAGTCAAGTAATCTACACCAGGATTTAACAGACGATTTACATTATAAAGCCCACAGACATTGTAAAGATCATAAAATGATATTGGTGTAAAATTCTGGTTACCAAACAACACAAAAAGATAAAGAAAACAGCACCGTACACACATAAATTCATTTGATCTTTAAGAAGAGGTAATATCATAAAGAAAACATGTAAGTACATAAACTGTAAGCTTTACAAGTAGCTAAAAATGAAAAAAAATTGAATCTTATCTTCTATTTTAATAAAAATGGTAAACTCAATATAGAACAAATTTCATGGACAAATACAGTGACAGTATGGGATAATCATTTCCCATTATTAACAACAGTATTAAATTAAGCATTACTTTGATCTCAACTTCTAGGAATTTCTCCTAAAAAAACAATGCAAAGTGTTACCCATAATGTATGGTCAAAAATATTCAATGCTTCATTGTAATAGGTCAAACTCACAATAATTCAAAAGCACAGGACAAAGGAAATGATGAAATAAATTAGGTAAATGAACACACTGGAATAATATGCAGCCATT